>NW_027421704.1:0-71195 GCF_009905375.1 Apium graveolens
TCCGGGTCGTCACGGTCTTTCTTTCCACAATATCACTTCACTTAATTAATAATAAATAACCTTATGCTGTGACCCCACACTAACACACACCACAACCCGTTATAGTCTCAGAGATGAAATTTAAATAAGTACAAGTCTTTGAATCCACAATTTAAAAGTTATTACAAACCCGAAATGATTACTTGATAATTTACAGTTAATTGTCATTATATGCCACAAGTTTAATTATACATAATTGATTCTCAAAAGTAGATGGTCTGATCTACAATAGATCTACCTCTGCAGCTATAGCAGCTACAACATCAACGGAAGCGCGGGACGCTTCCCACGCGCTTGCGCTGGGTCTGCTGGAGTCTGGCCATCTTTCCTAACGTTGTTGTGTTGAAGAAATAAAGCAAGGGTGAGCAGCAACCACCAAAATAATATGTATAATGATTTACAATATATGAGCCTACTCATAATACTCATGAAAGTCTTGGTCAAAAGAAATGAACCAAGTTTGATATCTTAATGCGATGAAGTCGCAAAATATTCAGTATATATACATATATACTTTTCAAAATATGGAAGTCCTCTTCCATGCATAATATACACAAAGTCCCAGTGTATAACTGTATAAAAAATATCGTTGCAAGGTGATCTCATATATCTAGCCTTGTCTCAACGTTTTTCTGAAAATCTTTGTCATTCATAAGACAATTATTAATTATATATAAGTTTAAAAGATGAGGTTACCAAATAGCCCAATATACTTATATCTTTTCCCAATACTACTTGAACTACCACCGTTCAAGTTATAATCAGTTTCAAAAGTTCATCACATAGATGAGACTACAAGACAAGATTTGAATAGATTCAATCTTGAAATATTATTGAATGAAATAAAGTTACGAGATACTTTATTTAGTCTCGATATATATATATATCCACATATATATATCTCTCAAACATTTCCTGGAACCTCTGTTATGTAAAGTATGAACAGAGTTTGAAACATCCAATGAATTTTGGAAAGGAAAAGAATTTTGGCATAAACCAGATATCTTGCTGATCAGGCAAAGATACCAATAAGTAACCTTTTCTACTGTAGATGGATGAATTCCTCACCGGTCATCACCCTGGCCGCATTAGGACCTCGCGCTAGACCGTTACCCGGCCACTCACGCGTTGATGGACTGCCACCCAGCCACTTACACATTCATAGACCGTACCCCGGCCTGTCGCTTATGCCGACTCAAATCAGATGGACTTACTTCCCGAACATTGGCAAGTAATCAAATTGTTTTCTCAAAACAGCAACCATGTTGCGAATATAAAATACACCACAGAGCCGGATCCCCAAGATTTTGAGCGAATATTCAAGTCTCCTTCGAAAGGAAGATCTTAAATCGGAAAACGAGTTTTGGGATCCGCTCTAACTTTTAAAATCATTTGAAAGACTCGAAAACATTTTTAAGAATGTTTGGAGTAAAGCTGATTTAATGAAATAAATCAGTCCCGATATATTAGAAAATATCTGAATATTATTATTTAAATAATATTCCCATAAAGAATAATCTTTATAAAATAATTGAAGTAGAAGTTTTAAAACTTATACTTGAAACGAGTATTAAATAACCAAAGATACACTTATATGAAAGTATTATCTTTATTTGAATAATCGAAAATAAGTTTGATTATTAACACCTTATTCTTTAATAAAATAAAGAATATATTTCAGTAATAAGCAGAGTCATAATACCTCGAATGAATATTATAAATAATATTCATTAATAAAATAAAGGAGTCATACATCCTCAATGAATATTCAAATAACATTCAATTAATAAAATAAAGGAGTCATAAGTCCTCGAATGAATATTCAAGATAATATTCATTAATAAAATAAAGTTTATCGAATAAACCTTATTCGATTAATAGTTTTGAAAACTATAACCATATATATATATATATATATATATATATAAATATATATATATATATATATAAAATCTACTCGGGATCCTCGACTCCCGGTTTTAGAAAATGTTTTCACCTTTAAGTCCCTATACTAAGGGTATATGCAAATTACTGCTATTCTCTAGCATAGGTATTATCAACTGAACCAACAGATATATATGGCAAGAATACGAAACAGGCATGCATATATATACCATATCAGCATGCTTCAATATATCGCAACATTTGCTAATTAACCAACATGCATCTATCGCAAGATAATGCATATACATATATTCATCACAACAACAGTATAACGGGTAGAAAACTTGCCTGAGCGACTGGGGGTTACGAATGGCTCGGGACGAGTCTGGTAACCTATAAACAACAAGTAAGTTGGAATTAAACCAAAGTCACTTGTAAATCTATACTTTAACTAACTTAGACTCTAACGCTTGTTTTGCGCTTACTGATTCTCTTAAGTCACTCGAGTACCCTCGGCTCCACCATTTTAATAATTTAACCTTTACGAGTTTTAAGGCGATTCCTTCGCGAGTGTCTTACCAACTGCCTAACACACTTACCATAAATGTTTCATGCATTAATTAACTCTTTTTGGTCTTTAACCTATGTTTCAAAGTAAGGCGAGGGGAAAAGTTTCGTTCGCGAAACGCAGTTACTTGAAACGGTCGTTTCTCCTAAACCGTGCATCGGAATCGAACGAAGTACATATCAAAACGAAGCTCGTAACATGAGCTATCTAAACATGGCAGTGGTCATAATCTAGCAGGGGGTTCTCGGGTCCTAATGTTATGCACAAAAACAGTCCAAAGAAAATCGGACGTTACGACGGCTATGTTTACGCGATTACCAATGTTTAAACTACTCCAATTAACCACCAACCAACTCATAACCATCAATACAACAAAACTTCACCTAAACCATACCACATCAGTCCATAATCTCCAAGTTTTTCAACTCAAACAACCACAATCAAGACCTATGAACTATAATCAAGCTTCAATTACCAAAACACTTCCAAATCAAACCAAACTACTAATAATCACAATCCATGCTTCTCATTTCACAACACCAACCATTAAACTTACTAAAAAATAAAGTAAAGGCTAGGGTTTGAAGTTTATACCTTCCTTGGGAGGTGTTAAGTTGCTAGGAAGCCTTAGGGAGCCTCCTACAAGCTTGATCTTTCCAAAGAAATCAAGAACACAAAGTTAGGCTTTGAAGTTTCTAAAAGTCCGATTTAAAGAACTGTAAAAATTAGGGTCTTACCATGATTATTTGGACGAGACTTGTGAACAAGAGTTGTAGGCCATCTCAATACCTTTCCAATGAGCTATAGAACACAATATTTGAGTGAGAAATGAAGGAGATACAGCAGTTTTAGTGTTCTGGTTCTGTTTTGGCCGAGAGCATGAAGAACAATGCCTTGGTTTCTTTTTGATTTTGATGAAAATGATTTTACTTGGCTTGGTTGCTTTGTTTTTGTGTTTGATTTAGTCAATTACCTTGTTGCCCTTGAATTTGTGTGGTTCTCATTCAACCACACCTCCTTCCTTCCCATGTCATGCTTGTGTCATCCTCATGATGTCATCCTCCCCTCCTTGTCCTCTTTCTATTGGTTGGATGACATCATCCCCACTAATCCCCTTGATTAACTTCCTAATCGTTTGCCTAATGACCGCTGATCTGTTATACGGTTCGCTTAACTTTTCGTTTTCGTTTATCGTTTGAGGGATCATACCCGGGATCTTATTACTTAGGTTCCCTTAACCTTTCTCAATATATTGTATTCCTTTTATGATCCTCTCTTATAATCCTTTAATTTAAATCCTTTTTATCCTGTTACCTTATACTCAATTCTTTCCGTATCTATTGGATTTCCGGGAAAAATCAAAGTGTTCGGATTTGGATTCTGACGATCTTTACATACACTTATATCCCATATAAAGTACTAATAAAATCTCAGAATATCCATATCAGAACCCCTACATGGTGTGGCATGAAAAGTTTTCTCATTCAGCAAAAATACTATTCATAAGGGTTTCAAAAATTTCCCAAAAATTGGGATTATTACAGCCTAGACATGTAACCAAACGTAACTTATATGGAGCAACCAGGAAGGGTTATGGATTGAAAAGGAACAAGTGCTTAGGAGAAGGGTTATCAAACTAGTCGGAGTTGGTGGTAGAACCGCAATGTGGGAAAATTTACTTGAGAGTTAGAAAGTACAATGCTAAGAAAGTATCCCTATTCATTTTCTCTATGATTCCGGGACGGAATCCTTTTAAGGAGGGGAGACTGTAATAACCCCAAATTTTGGAATTTTTGAAACCCTTATGAATAGTGCTTTTTGCTGATTATGCTGAATAAGAAAACTTTTCATGCCACAATATGTAGGGGTTCTTTTATTGAACTTCTGGGATATTATTAGTACTCTATGTGGTATATAAGTGTATGTAAAGATCGTCAGAATCCAAATCCGAACACTTTGATTTTTCCCGAAAATCTACCAGATACAGAAAGAATTGAGTATAAGGTAACAGAATAAAAAGGATTTAAATTCAAGGATTATAAGAGAGGATCATAAAAGGAATATAATGTATTGAGAAAGGTTAAGGAAACCTAAGTAATAAGATCCCGGGTATGATCCCTCAAACGATAAACGAAAACGAAAGTTAAGCAAACCGCATAACAGATCAGCGGTCATTAGCCAAGTAATTAGGAGTTAATCAAGGGGTTAGTGGATGATGATGTCATCACACCAACAAGAGGAAGACAAGTATAACAAGATGACATAGGAAAGGTGAAATAAGCATGACATAAGGGAAGGAGGTGTGGTTGATTAATAACCACAATTTTTCATGGGTAAAAAGGTAATTAATCAAAAAAAAGCTAGCAACCAAGCAAACAAATCAAAAAACACAAAACACTTCCATTTTCAAGAAGAGCTCTCGGCTTTTCTTCTTTTTCAAAGAGGAAAATTCCAAAATTCAAGATCCAAGCCTTGTTAATTAGTGAGGTAATTATCTAAGGTTCCTTGTACATAGATATGGATATCCTATAAGTTTAAGCTTCTAATTCCTTCACAATGTCTTCTAATAAATCAAGGAAGAAGATGGTGAATAGTAACCTTCAAGAAATAACTTTGGTTTTCTTGATTTTATGAAAGTTCAAGGTAGCTTAAGCATAGATCAAGGCTTCCGTGGGCATTCCAAGGATCTTTCATTGATTAAAAGCTTCAAGGAAGGTATAACTCTAAATTATCTTAGCATTAAGTTGTTTGGTATAAATAATTATGATGATGGAATGATAGATTAAGTGTAGTAGTTGTTTTGTCATGTTGAGATCTTAGTTGTTAAGTGTTTTTGTTTATTTTGGGAGTTAAGAGTAGCACTAGTTGTTCTTGATGATTCATGGTATGATTTGGGCTTGGTTTAAATAGTTTAAAGTGGTTGATGAGTGATATTGTCATATGGTTGTATTGGGATTGATTGGTGATGGTTTGGTGTTGAATTGGTTTGGTAAAATTTTGGGAAATCGCGTAAACATAGCCGTCGTAATGTCCGATTTACTTTAGACTGTTTTTATTCTTAACATTAGGACCCGTGAACTCACTGCTAGGTTTTGACCATTGCCATTTTTAGATAGTTCATGTTACGAGCTTCGTTTTGATATGTGGCTCGTTTGAATCCGATGTACGGTTTAGGAGAAATGACCGTTTTAAGTAACGGCGTTTCGCGAACGAACCATTACCCCTCGCCTTACTTTGAAACCTTGGTTAAGGACCTTAAATGACTAATTGGGGTATGAAACATTTATGTAAAGTGGATTAGGCAGTTGGTAAGGTACTCGCGAAAGAATTGCTTTAAAATTCTTAATGGTAAATTTATTAAAAATGGTGGAGCCGAGGGTACTCGAGCGACTTAAGTGAATCGTTAAGCGCGAAAGCGAACGTTAGGACTCTAAATGGTTAAAGTCTAGTTTCTTAAGCGATCGGGGTTTAATTCTGACTTATGTTGTTGTTCATAGGTTATCGGACCTACTATAAGCTTAAGTCTATCCGGGAGCACTCAGGCAAGTTTTCTACCCGTTATACTGTTGTTGTGATGTATACATTTGTATATGCATTATCTTGCGATAGATGCATGATGGTTGATTAGCAAATTCTTGCGATATATTGTAGCATGTGATATGGTATATATGCATGCCTGTTTCGTATTCTTGAGACATATATCTGTTGATTCAGTTGATAATACATATGCTAGAGATAAGCGGTAATTTGCATATACCCTTAGTATAGGGGACCCAAAGGTGAACATTTTTCTAAAACCGGGAGTCGAGGCTCCCGAGTATAATATATATATATATATATTTATATATATATGAATAGTTTTTAAAACTATGAATCGAATAAGGTTTATTCGATAACTTTATTTTATTAATGAATATTATTTTGAATATTCATTCGAGGGCTTATGACCCCGTTTATTTTATTATTGAATATTATTTGAATATTCATTCGAGGGCTTATGACCCCGTTTATTTTATTAATGAATATTATTTTGAATATTCATTCGAGGGCTTATGACTCTGTTTATTTTATTAATGAATATTTTTTTGAATATTCATTCGAGGGCTTATGACCCCGTTTATTTTATTAATGAATATTATTTTGAATATTCATTCGAGGACTTATGACTCCGATTAATTACTAATTATTATTCTTTATTTTATTAAGGAATAATGTGTCGATGATCAAACTCATTTTTGATTATTCAAATAAAGATATTACTTTCGTATAAGTATATCTTTGGTTATTTAATATTCATTTCAAGTATAAGTTTTACAACTTCTACTTCAATTATTTTTGTAAAGATTATTCTTTATGAGAATATTATTTAAATAATAATATTCAGATATTTTCTAATATATTGGGACTGATTTATTTTATTAAATCAGCATTACTCCAAACATTCTTAAAAATGTTTGCGAGTCTTCAAAATGATTTTAAAAGTTAGAGCGGATCCCAAAACTCATTTTTAATATATTTAAGATCTTCCTTTCAAAGGGGATTTAAATATTCGCTCAAAACCTGAGGGATCCGGCTCTGTGGTGTGTTTTATATTCGCAACAAGGTTGCTATTTTGATAAAAGAGTTTTTGATTACTTACCCAATACTCGGGAAGTAAAATTCTTGGAACAAGTTAATCCATTAACAGGCATCGTCTGGGAAATATCGGTGAGTTTTCCTTTCCAACTAGATACGACTTCTTGGTGGAGCCGTATCAACAAGTTTCTACTTGGGGAAAGTGGGGACGAGCTTTACGTTTCAGAGTCATGGATTTCATCTGAACTAGGAGTGGCGTAAGTGGTCGAGTGGCGCCGGCCCAGCCTTATTTATTGGCCCAAATGGCCTGGAAGTTCCGCAAGATGGTACATTCCATAGGAGTCCAGTGTTCGGTTGACAAGTAAATCCGACAGGTTCTCCTCTATATGTAGAAAATGGTGGGGTTGTACTACTGTGATTGATCATCGTAAGTGGTCTTCCTGGCACGACAAACTCCCGTAATGAGTTCATCATCCAGTTGGATATTTCTGCAACACTACCCAGAGCACTTCGATAGAAAGGCTACGGCTGGGCGATTGTTGAGTGTTGGCAGGGTCGAGTTTTCAAAATGGTGTTTCCATTGAATGAAGTATCTCGTAACTTTATTTCTTTTGAATGATATTTCAAAGATTGATTCTATACAAGTTATGCCTTGTAGCTTCATATATGTGATGAACTAATTATAACTTGAACGGTGGTAGTTCAAGTAGTATTCGGAAAAGATATAAGTATATTGGAGTATCTTGTAACTTCATCTTTTAAACTTATATCTAGTAAATGATTATCTTGTGCATGTCAAAGATTTTCAGAAAAATGTTGAGACAAGGTTAGATATACGAGATCACCTTGCAACGATATTTTTATCCAGTTGTAAACTGGAACTCTGTTTATATTATACATGTCAGAGGATTTCAAAGATTGTGAAAAGTATTTATGTATATATATACTGAATATTTTACGACTTGGTCGCGTTAAGATAACAAACTTGGTTCATTTCTTTTTGACCAAGACTTTCATGAGTACTATGAGAATACTCATATATTGTTAATCATTATACATATTATTTTGGTGGGCTTGTTGCTCACCCTTGCTTTCTTCTTTCATCACACAACAACAGATAGAAAAGATGAACAGGACCAAGCTTCCAATTCGCAAGCGGTTAGGAAACGTTCCGCAGTTTTCTGGAAGCGTTGATGTCACTGTAGCTGTGGTAGAAATTACCAATAGGCTAGACTTTCAACTTCTAATGTACCAGACTTATGTATCTATATGAATTGTAATAATGGAAAAGAAATGTAAATTTATTCAGAAACCCTTTTAAGGTGTAATGGCATATAATATTGGAATAAAATGACTCGTGTTATTTTTGGATATTCATCTCTGAGACTATAACTTGTGGTGTGTGTGTTTATTATGGGGTCACAGTCTAGAGTAGTTGATTGTTTATTAAGATTGGGTGTTATTAAGGGAAATGGAACTCGTGACAACCCGGATCCCCGACCCCGGATTTGTGGGTGTTACACACACTGTCATATTTCCTACTGAAGCATGGTTTTACTAGAGGTACCATAGACAAGACTCTCTTCTTAAGAAATATGGTGATGATATGATCCTAGTTCAGATTTATGTGGATGATATCATCTTTGGCTCTACTAATGAAAAGCTTTACAAAAGATTCTCCAAGCTTATGCAAAGTGAATATATGAAATGAGTATGATGGGGGAACTAAGTTACTTTCTTGGACTTCAAGTTAGTCAAAGAAGTGATGGTATCTTCATCAGCCAAACTAAGTATGTCAAGGATCTATTGAAGAAGTTTGGTATGGTTGATTGTTCACCTGCATCTACACCTATGTCTGCTACAACAAAGTTGGATGAAGATAAAAAGGGCAAAAGTGTAGATATCTCAAGTTATAGAGGGATGATTGGATCATTGCTTTACTTAACAGCAAGTAGACCAGACATTATGTTTGCAACATATTTATGTGTAAGATTTCAAGCCAATCCAAATGAATCACATTTGATGGCTGTAAAGAGGATTTTCATATACTTGAAGGGAACTCCAAATTTGGGATTATAGTATCCTAAGTGAACTGGTTTTGAAGCTGTTGCTTACACAGATGCAGATTTTGCTGGATGCAGGGTTGACAGAAAGAGTACCAGTGGAAGCTGTCAATTTCTTGGACAAAGACTTGTATCCTAGTATAGCAAGAAATAGCTATCTGTATCAATTTCTATAGCGAATACATAGCTACAGGATGTTGTTGTGCTCAAGTGCTTTGGATTTGAAATCAGCTAATGGATTATGTCCTAGTGTTACACAAAATTCCTATTATGTGTGACAATACTAGTGCTATATATATAGTAGCTAATCCAGTTAATCATTCTGGGACAAAGCACATTTATGTAAGGTATCATTTTATTAGAGAAGATGCTACTAATGGTACCATTGAGCTAATTTTTATACCAACAGAAAAACAAGTGGCTGACATTTTTACTAAACCTTTGGATGAAGCAACTTTTACTAGACTTGTAGGTGAAATTGGAATGCTTAATTCTTTATCCTAAGGCAAGAATTTAGCTAATATTTTGCAGCAGATTAATCTCCAGTAAATAAAAATTAATTTGATTTAATTGGAAATTAACTGAAATATGAATTATAAATATTTCAAAAATCTCTGCATATTTGTTTTTTCAAATTCAAATTTAACTTGAAATTTTTCAAATTCTAAGTAAACTACTCAGTTGTTAATTTACATCCTTAATATGTAAAATTAACAGAAGACAGAATTTCAGAAACCAAAAGTATATAGAGAACTGAGTTCTCGATAAGTCAAAATTGACTTCTCGACAAGTCATTTTAGTACTTCTCGAGTGAGTCCTCGATAAGTCAATTTACTGACTTCTCGAGTGACTCCTCGATAGGCTTAACAATGACCTATCGATAAGTCCTTGAAGAGTTCTCTAGTACTGATAGTTCACAGAGTTCTCTATAAGTACAATTGTTGACTTATCAATAACTCAGAACTGAGATAATTTAAATCAATAAATTATTTTGGTAAAATACCCTTGGAAAATTTATTCTAATTTTTATTTTTGAATTTATTCAAATAAAAGTTAGAATTAATTCAGTCCACTTTTTGGATAAACTGGGTATTTATTTGACATCTCGATAAGTCAATTTTGAGTTCTCTAAAAGAGTAATTTAAAATGACTTCTCGAAATATACTTCATTTCTTAAAATGACTTCTCGATAGACAAACTCCACACGTCTATTTTTGAGTTCTCGACAAGTCATTTACTTTTTCTATAAATACCCAGACTTCTCGATACATATTTTAACTTGGAATTTTTTAAAAACTCTAAATAAACTGTATATTTATTAATTCATATCCTAAATATATTAAGTTAATAAATAACAGATAAAAAGAAGCAAAAAGTATGAAAAGCTGGAATAATTTAATTCATTAATTATGTTCAGCGAAATACTTTTACATACTTTGTCTATAATTACTCAAACTTATTGACACATTTACTTGCTTATGTGCATTTTTTTTGATCAAATGTGGAATGTGTGAGTCTAATGTACATAGACTAGTATATTATATGTGATGTTTTTAGAATACTGATAATAGTTGACTTTATTTGACTGAGTGCTTATTATGGTTTTTGAATTTATTTAAAATAAATATTTCTCAGTACGGAGTATTTAATTTAATTAGTGTTCTTGAGTACTTGCATGGAGAATAGTTAAACCTTTTATGTAAGTTTTTTTGAGTACTTGCATGGGGAATAGTTAAGTTAGAAAGTTAAGTTACTTTTTAACTGCCTAGATTCATGTAGTGTGTGTGGTTAAAACACTTATTCACCGGGCAACTCAAGTGTCTCTTTGGCTTCTTTTCTCCCTCTATAAAATTCAAATCCTTCTCTCTTCATTATTCATCACTATTTCTTTTTCTCAACAAACATCCTAACTCCAAACCTTCATCTTGTTCAAATCTATCCATGATCGCTCCTGTATTCTACACGCTCAACAATGGTGTTTATCTTCCAACCCTTCATTTGGCTGATAATAAGGTCAATTATGACCCTTTTGGGCTTCGAGTCCGCATCAAAGGGATCATTTGCAACCCTTTTGATGTTCCCCTTGAAGTTTTTGAAGAACTCTCTTGAGATGATCAGATAAACTTTCTATTTTTCGAGGGAGAAGTCTCTCTGGAGCAAGAGAGACTTGCTTTTGTGGTTGAGCAGGAACGCCTTGCTGCTCTGGAGCTGCAAGAGAGAATCATTTCTCTTGCGCACTCCATGTCCAGAGCGTACCAACGCAGGGCAAGGAGGATTGAAACTGAGAAGAGGTAGAGACTAGAGTAGTTAGGATTAGGGTTTAAATTGTTAGAATCTAAATCTTCCTATACTCTGTTTCAATATTAATGAAATTATTTCACCTTCTCTATTTTAAAGTTGTTTGTGTCTTGTCTGCTATGTGTTTACAATTCATCTGAGTATCATATTTTCTATAATACTGTATGCAATTAAAAACATCATAAAGTTGCATATGTTCAATGAAGTACATGGCAAACACAATTTCTTCAAGACAACAACGGGGAACTCAGATAAATCACTCGAAGCAGAGATAACACATTTGATTTCATCTGATGTATCACACATATCAATGGATAAGTAAAGTAGAATATTACACAAAATCACTTTTGATTTATGTTTTAAATCTCTTAACTTTTGTATGTCAACATCTTTGAAAATCAATTTTTTGCAAAATTCTCTGAATTTGCCTAAAATAATTGTAAGAAACTTGTTAAATACAAGATTTCTGAGATCTATGGATCACTCAACAGGCATTTGTGCTAAATTGCAGTTAATACCTCTTTCACAACCAAACTACAGTTCACCCAGGCACAACAACACAAACACAAACTCAAACACAATCCCACTCAGGTAACTCTTGATAAGTGGCATTTTATACCACTTAGAACGTCTTAAAATGGCTTAAATTGGTGTCTTGAAATCAAGTATTTTCTGTATTTGATGCGTTTTTCTAGTGTTTATGCATTTCAGGGTATTAGTTGCATTTTGGGGGAGGAATCATCAAGAATAAGCCTTGGCATGTGTTCACCTTTGCGAGAGGAAAAGAACGGGCAGATTACGGCGAAGAAACGGAGCAAACATGGAATTTTTCCAGAAGGGTCCTGCGCGCCCGCGCAGCAATGCTGAGCGGCTGTGCAGCAGCCTTGCGCGCCCGCGCAGAAATGCTGAGCGGCCGCGCAGGGTCGGGGAAAAAGATATATTATTTTAGACTTCTACTTCTGTTTGGCTTCCAACTTCTATGTAATCTGAGTTTTATGGGACTATTATATAGGTAGATTTGAGACGTTTTTCACAGAGTATTAAGAGGAGATTATGTTTTAGATTGTGTTTTGCAAGAAGCGAAGGAGATAAGGAAGAAGACCGATTTAGCACACAGCAACGAAGAGGAAGCATATATTCTTGTGATTCTTGTTTCGTTGTAACGTTGGATGCTAGTTTTCTTGCTTTGACTTATTTACTCTTGTGACGTACTCTGTTTTAATATAATCAGTTTAGTTATTATTTTCTTGTGTTTGTTTATCATGATTTCATATGAACCCATGATGGCGATAAGTTCTATTATGGGCTAATCGTGATCATGGGGTTGCAACGGATTTATTATGGAATTCTTTAGTTAATTGTTTAATACTTTAGTATGTGATGATTGCATGATATCTAGTATTGGTTGTGCGTATTCGTCTTATGTGCGTCGCGAACATATAAGATAGGGTGTTAATCTCTTGTGAAGCGACGGTGGATCTTGAGATTTAGAACTTGCCATGCTAGCATAGGTTCATGTACGTTGTGCATGATTAGTGGGTAACTCTAACAGTTTTATTTGCCCTATGTAATCAAAAGGGATAACTTGTGCTTAAATCGTTGTGTTGTCAATTTCTGTAGACATATAGGAACTCAACATAATTGATGACTATTCAACTTCTATCTTAATTATGGATGTTTGGTAGAATGGTATTAGTACAATGAAAGTTGGCTTTTATCAGTTTCGTGTTATTCGATTAATGTCATCACTGTCACATGCTAAAGGTAATAACTATGGCTATAGAAGGAAGTAATAATGAAGTTGTGATCTCATGAGTGTTTTATTATTGATAAATTAAAGTGTTAGTTAAGTGGTTAATTAAGTAGTTAATTATAGTTAATATTTAATCAATAATTTTAAGTGTTATTATCTTAACATTGAGAAGTAGTCATACATTGGTGAGTGAGTTAAATTAGACAATAAATTAGTTTGAGTCTCTGAGGGAACGAACTAGAAAGTATTCTATATTACTTGCGAACGCGTATACTTGCGTGAATATTAGTGCGTTATTTCGCCCTAACAAGTTTTTGGCGCCGCTGCCGGGGACTCGGCGTATTTGTTTAGTTTATGTACTTACCATCATTGGTCATTAGGACTCAGTGATTAGGACGTAGTAGTTAATTACTCTTTTCGGTTGTGTTTCAGGTACTTTAGCAAGCGTTTATGCAAACTCGTTCTCGTGCTCGCAAGAGGACCTTAGATACAGCTGAGGAGAAAGACGAAGTTCTTGATACACCGGAGAAGTTAGATTTTGAGGATTCGGATTCAGGAACTGAGCAGAAAGAACCAATAAACATGGAAGATCGTATTGTTCAAGCTGATCCAGCTCTTATGGATTTTTCTCGGCCTAAAATTGATGACATTCAGTCAAGCATCCTTCATCCGGCTATTCAAGCTAACACCTTTGAAATCAAGCCGGGCACTATTCAGATGGTGCAGAATTCTGTTTCTTTTGGAGGAGCGGTAACTGAAGACCCCAACATGCACATAAGGAATTTTGTCGAGATCTGCAGCACTTTTAAGTATAATGGCGTGACTGATGAGGCTATCAAGTTGAGGCTCTTCCCATTCTCACTGAGGGATAAGGCTAAAGACTGGTTACATTCTGAACCAGCTGGGTCCATCACTACGTGGCAAGATCTTGCGCAAAAGTTTCTGGTGAAGTTTTATCCAATGGCAAAGACTGCTGCTATGAGGAGTGCTCTTACTCAGTTTACGCAGCAACCTACAGAATCTATGTGCGAGGCTTGGGAACGCTAAAGGAAATGTTGAGAAAATGTCCACATCATGGAATGCCGGATTGGATGGTAATCACTGGTTTTTATAATGGTTTGGGGGCCCAATCTCGGCCCATGCTCGATGCAGCAGCTGGAGGCGCCTTATGGGCTAAAAGCTATACTGAGGCGTATAATCTTATCGAGACGATGGCTGCAAATGAGCATCAAAACCCAACTCAGAGGATGACGTCAGGAAAGGTCGCAGGTATTCTGGAAGTTGATGCAGCCACCGCTATTGCAGCCCAGCTCCAAGCGCTATCAATGAAGGTTGATTCTCTGGCTACGTATGGAGTTAATCAAATAGCTATAGTTTGTGAGCTTTGTGCAGGTTCTCATGCTACGGATCAGTGTTCTCTTGTCAACGAATATGTTCAATATGTGAATAATTATCAGCGACAACAGCAGCCTGTGTCAGCGACCTATCATCCTAACAACAGAAATCATCCAAATTTCAGCTGAGGGAACGAACTAGAAAGTATTCTATATTACTTGCGAACGCGTATACTTGCGTGAATATTAATGAATGATTTCGCCCTAACAACTCTCAAAAGGAACCTGTTTTACAAAAGGACATAAACCTCACAAAATGTTCTTCATTTGTTTTGTTATTTGAGAAAAGAAGGATGTAATAAGCCAAGATCCTCATGCTTATTTAAAACTTTCAGAATTCATGAAGAGGATACTTATGCTTACTAAATCAGAACTGCTACAAGCTATTCTGAGTAATCTCCAAAGAAATGACCAGAACTTCATCTGATAATGGTCTTCACAATAGCTCATCAACCTTGTTATGTCAACCTTAAGGAAGATTTGTTAAGGGAAGCTGTCAAAGGTTCCTACAACAGCAAAGTTAAAAGAGAGTAAAGGTAATTACTCTTGGACATATAGATGAGACTATCAAAAGACTCTTACTTCCTAGATTATGCACACAAGAACCTATGCCTTAATGGGGGCATAGCAACACTATCATCTCCTGATCCATGTTCCACAAGAACCTATACTTTACATAGTATAGCAGACAAGGAAGAATCTCTTGAAAAACATGTGTTAACAGAAGCTCAGAATTCAGACAGTGGAGTAGAGTACACAAGAACCTGGATGTCAAAGCCATACTGCAATTCTTGAATCTCCAGCCACACAAGAACCATTACTTCAAAATGGTGAAGAAGGCACAATCACTGAGGACATTGTGGGAACAGTTGAAACTGATAAAAGATGCAGCTGCATACTAATGTTAAATTAATCAGCTACTTCTTCAGAATCTCACAAGGTATGAAATGTATACCCATTTTTCTGATGAAATGAGTATGATTAGACCTATATGGATCACACCTAATAATATGATCACAGACAACTCTTCTCAGCCACCTCTTAGTTCTATAGGTCAAGCAGCATATGATCCTTTCATGTGAGGATGAGAGAATAGATTAAGAGAAAAAATAGAAAATAAGAGAGGCAGGATCCTTCCTGGCAAAAGGAGAGGTAGATGAGTGTGGCGCCCCAAAACCCGGGGTCAGGAGTCTCGGAAGCCACACCATCTAAACTCTTATAACCACACAAGTCACACTACAATATATAAATACTCACGCTTCACGACCCCACACTTATCACACATACACACTTACAGGTTATTGTCTTGGAAACGAACCATCATAACTAGAGTAATTGTCAACCATCAAGTGATATTTATTACAACCCAAAAGTAATTAATCTTACCGAGGAGTAACCCTTAAGTAAGGCTAGTCCGCCGACCAAATATACGTTTCTTGTTTCTTACCTTACATAAGTCAAACTTATAAATAAGTCGAACTATAAACAACTGAAAACTAATCCAGCTTATTCTGATTACCTGTGGTTGATAAGTGGCATTTTATACCACTTAGAACGTCTTATAATAGCTTAAATTGGTGTCTTAAAATCAATAATTTTGTATATTTGATGCGTTTTTCTAGTGTTTGTGCATTTCAGGGTATTAGTTGCATTTCGGGGGAGAATTCATCAAAAATAAGCCTTGGCATGTGTCTAGCGTTGCAAGAGCGAAGAGAGGAGCAGATTACAGCGAAGAAACGGAGCAAAAATAGACCATTTTCCAGTAGGGGTCTGAGCGTCCGCTCAGCTTGCTGAGCGGCCGCGCAGGAAGCTGAGCGCCCGCTCAGTTATGCTGAGTGGCCGTGCAGGGACGGAAAATCAGATTTATTATTTTAGACTCCTATTTTCGTTTGGCTTCCAACTTCTGAGTAATCTGAGTTTTATGGGACTCCTATATAAGTAGATTTCAGAGACGTTTCACGTGTGTTGGATCGTTGTATTAATCGAGGAGCGAAGGAGATAAGGAAGAAGACCGTTTTAGCACACCTCAACGAAGAGGAAGCATATTTTCTTGTGATTCTTTATTTCATTGTAACGTTGGATGCTAGTTTTCTTTGCTTTGAATCTATTACTCTTGTGACGTACTCTGGTTTAATATAATTAGTTTAGTTATTATTCTTTTGTGTTTGTTTATCATGTTTTTATATGAACCCATGATGACGATAAGTGCTAACATGGGCTAATCGTGATCATGGGGTCGTAACGGATTTACTATGGAATTCTTTAGTTATTTGTTTAATACCTTTGTGTGTGATGATTGTATGATATCTAGTATTGGTTGTGCGTATTCGTCTTATGTGCGTCACGAACATATAAGATAGGGTGTTAATCTCTTGTGAAGCGACGGTGGATCTCGGGATTTAGAACTTGCCATGCTAGCATAGGTTCTTGTACGAGTCTGCATGATTAATGGGTAACTCTAACTATTTTATTCGCCCTGTGTAATCAAAAGGAATAACTTGTTCTTAAATCATTATGTTGTCAATTTCTGTAGACATATAGGGACTCAACATAATTGATGCCTATTCAACTTCTATCTTAATTATGGATGTTTGGTAGAATGGTATTAGTACAATGAAAGTTGGCTTTTATCAGTTTCGTGTTATTCGATTAATATCATCATTGTTGCATGCTAAGGGTAATAACAATGACTATTGAAGGAAGTAGTAATGAAGTTGTATCTCATGAGTGTTTTAATATTGTTAATTCGAAGTGTTAATTAAGTGGTTAATTTTAGTAGTTAATTGTAGTTAATAATTAGTTACTTAAATCTAAGTGTTATTGTCTTAACATTGAGAAATAATCATACATTGGTGAGTGAGTTTAATTGAACATAATTAGTCTGAGTCTCTGTGAGAACGAACTAGAAAGTATTCTATATTACTTGTGAATGCGTATACTTGCGTGAATATTAGCGCGTGTTTTCGCCCTAACAAGTTTTTGGCGCCGCTGCCGGGGACTCGACGTATTTGTTTAGTTTATGTACTTACCATCATTGGTCGTTAGGACTCAGTGATTAAGATATGTTACTTATTGTTTTCGATTGCGTTTCAGGTACTTTAGTGAGCGTTTATGCAAACTCGTTCTCGTACTCGCAAGAGGACTTTAGATACAGCTGAGGAGACAGATGAAGTTCTTGATATTCCGGAGAAGATAGATTTTGAAGATTCGGATTCAGGAAGTGAGCAGAAGGAGCCAGTAATCATGGGTGATCATATTGTTCAGGTAGATCCAGCTCTTATGGACTTTTCTCGGCCTAAAATTGATGACATTCAGTCAAGCAATCTTCATCCGGCCATCCAAGCTAACACCTTTGAAATCAAGTCGGGCACTATTCAGATGGTGCAGAACTCTGTTTCTTTCGGAGGAGCTGCGACTGAAGACCCCAACATGCACATAAGGAATTTTGTCGAGATCTGCAGTATTTTCAAATATAATGGTGTGATTGATGAGGCGATCAAGCTGAGGCTTTTCCCATTCTCACTGAGGGATAAAGCTAAGGACTGGTTACATTCTGAACCAGCTGGGTCCATCACTACTTGGCAAGATCTTGCGCAAAAGTTTCTGGTGAAGTTTTATCCTATGGCAAAGACTGCTGCTATGAGGAGTGCTCTTACTCAGTTTGCGCAGCAACCTACAAAATCTATGTGCGAAGCTTGGGAGCGCTAAAAGGAAATGTTGAGAAAGTGTCCACATCATGGAATGCCCGATTGGATGGTGATCACTGGTTTCTATAATGGTTTAGGGGCCCAATCTCGGCCCATGCTCGATGCAGCAACAGGAGGCGCCTTGTGGGCCAAAAGCTATACTGAGGCTTATAATCTTATTGAGACTATGGCTGCAAATGAGCATCAAAACCCAACTCAAAAATGATGCCTGGGAAGGTAGCAGGTATTCTGGAAGTTGATGCAGCCACCGCTATTGCAGCGCAGCTCCAAGCGCTGTCTATGAAGGTCGATTCTCTAGCTACCTATGGAGTCAATCAAATAGCTATGGTCAGTGAGCTTTGTGTAGGTTCTCATGCTACGGATCAGTGTTCTCTTGTTAATGAATATGTTCAGTATGTGAACAATTATCAGCGACAACAGCAGTCTGTGCCAGCGACCTATCATCCTAACAACAAAAATCATCCAAATTTCAGTTGGGGTAATAATCAGAATGCTATTCAGCCACCATATCAGTAAGGTGTGAGTAAACAGTTCAATCCACCTGGATTCCAGCAACCATAGCAGTATGCTCAAAGGAAATCATATCCTCAACAGGGAGGTGCAGCTGCACCCACTAGTGCTGATTTTGAGGAACTTAAGCTGTTGTGCAAGAGTCAGGCGGTGTCGATCAAGACCTTGGAAAATCAAATCAGTCAAATAGCCAATGCAGTGCTCAATCGTCAACCTGGCACACTTCCCAGTGACATGGAAGTGCCAGGCAGGAAGGAAGTCAAAGAGCAAGTCAAGGCTATTACCTTAAGGTCTGGGAAAGTTGCTGATGCTGAAAAGGAAAAAGAAGGAGAAGCTGAAGTTGGAGATGAAGAAGCTAAGCAAAAGGAGAAAGTGGCGGAACCAAGGAAGACTACTGTTGAACACACTCTGCCTGAAGGTAATACAGGGGAGAAACAGCTCTATCCTCCTCCACCTTTCCCTAAGAGATTGCAACAACAAAAGCTGGATAAGCAGTTCAGTAAGTTTCTGGAGGTGTTCAAGAAACTTCACATCAATATACCTTTCGCTGAGGCTCTGGAGCAAATGCCTAGTTATGCGAAGTTTATGAAGAGTATTCTTTCAAGGAAGGTGAAACTGGATGACCTTAAGACCGTTGCTCTAACGGAAGAATGCAGTGTTGTGCTGCAACAAAAGTTACCTCCAAAGCTTAAAGATCCAGGTAGCTTCACCATTCCTTGCACCATTGGCAAGTTGTCTTTCGACAAGTGCCTTTGCGATTTGGGAGCAAGCATAAATCTGATGTCGTTGTCGATCTTTAAAAAGTTGGATTTGCCTGATCCAAAGCCCACCTACATGTCTCTACAATTGACTAATCGTTCTATTACTTACCCAAGAGGCATAGTGGAGGATGTGCTAGCCAAGGTGGATAAGCTCTTCTTTCCTGCAGACTTTATTATTCTGGATTTCGAGGAAGATAAGAAGATTCCCATAATCTTGGGAAGACCTTTCTTGGCTACTGGTTGTACCTTGATAGATGTGCAGAAAGGTGAACTTACAATGCGGGTGCAGGATCAGGATGTGACATTCAATGTATTCAAAGCAATGAAATTCCCTACAGAAGATGAAGAGTGCTTAAAGGTGGATTTGATTGATTCTGCGGTTACTTCGGAACTCGATCATATGCTAATGTCTGATTCATTAGAAAAGGCCTTAGTGGGGGATTTTGACAGTGATGATGAGGATGGCAATGAGCAATTACAATATCTTAATGCTTCTCCCTGGAGGCGAAAGCTGGACATGCCGTTTGAAGCTCTTGGTACTTCTGACCTCAAAAATGCTGAAGGAAAGCTCAAACTATTAATTGAGGAAGCACCCACTTTGGAGCTTAAGCCATTGCCTGAACACTTGAGGTATGCTTTTTTAGGTGATACATCTACATTACCTGTTATTATTGCATCTGACCGTTCAGGTAGTGAGGAGGATAAACTCTTAAGGATTTTGAGAGAATTCAAATCGGCTATTGGATGGACCATAGCAGACATCAAGGGGATTAGCCCTTCATATTGCATGCATAAGATTCTGCTAGAAGAGGGTAATAAGCCAACTGTTGAGCAACAGCACAGACTTAATCCTATCATGAAAGAGGTGGTGAAGAAAGAAATTCTGAAGTGGATGGATGCAGGAATCATTTATCCTATTTCTGACAGTTCTTGGGTGAGCCCCGTGCAATGTGTGCCTAAGAAAGGGGGTATTACTGTGGTAGCAAATGAGAAAAACGAGCTCATCCCCATTCGAACAGTCACAGGATGGAGAGTATGCATGGACTACTGAAAGTTGAACAAGGCCACGAGGAAGGATCACTTCCCTCTTCTGTTTATTGATCAGATGCTTGACAGGTTGGCTGGTCATGAGTGTTATTGTCTTCTGGATGGCTACTCGGGGTATAATCAGATTTGTATTGCACCAGAGGATCAATAAAAGACTACCTTCACTTGTCCATTTGGCACATTTGCTTTTCGCAGAATTTCGTTTGGGTTATGTGGCGAACCGGCCACTTTTCAGAGATGTATGATGGCTATATTCTCTGACATGATTGGGAATAATGTCGAGGTGTTCATGGATGACTTCTCCGTCTTGGGACATTCGTATGATGAATGTTTGAATAATCTTCGTGCCGTGCTCAAAAGGTGTGTGGAAACTAATTTGGTGCTCAATTGGGAAAAATGTCATTTTATGGTGCGTGAAGGCATTATTCTTGGGCATAAGGTCTCTAGCAAGGGTCTTGAGGTGGATAAAGCCAAGGTGGGAGTCATTGAAAATCTTTCACCACCTATTTCTGTGAAAGAAATCCGTAGTTTTCTTGGTCATGCGGGTTTTTATCGGCGTTTCATCAAGGACTTTTCAAAGATATCTAAGCCGCTGTGCAACTTGCTTGAGAAGGATGTGCCTTTCAAATTTGATGATGAATGTTTGACGGCATTCGAGACTCTTAAGAAGAGTTTAATCACTGCACCAGTTATTACAGCACCGGATTGGACAGAGCCTTTTGAGATGATGTGTGATGCGAGTGATTATGCGGTAGGCGCAGTTCTTGGGCAGTGCAAGAATAATCTCTTTCATGTGGTCTACTATGCTAGCAAGACCTTAAATGGGGCCCAAATGAACTACACCACTATTGAAAAGGAGCTCTTGGCTATAATCTTTGGTTTCGAGAAATTTCGATCTTATCTGCTTAGGACAAAAGTGACAGTATTCACTGATCATGTGGCCATTCGTTATTTGGTTTCCAAGAAGGATTTGAAGCCGAGACTCATTCGTTGGGTGCTCTTACTACAGGAATTTGAGTTAGAGATCAAGGATCGAAAAGGTACTGAGAATCAAGTAGCTGACCATCTCTCTAGATTGGAGAATCCCGAGTCTACTTCACATGATAAGACATTGATCAACGAATCTTTTCTGGATGAGCAGTTGTTCGCAGTACAGGAGGAAGAGCCATGGTTCGCAGATATTATGAATTATCTTGTCAGCAATATAATGCCTCTTAATTTGACCACAGCTCAAAAGAAGAAGTTTTTGCATAAGGTGAAGTGGTATATGTGGGATGAACCGTATTTGTTTAGATAGGGAGCTGACCAGATCATCAGGAGATGTATCCCATTCTGTGAGACGGAGGGGATATTACGAGACTGCCACTCCACAGTTTATGGAGGACACTATGGTGGTGAGAAGATGGCAGCTCGTATTCTGCAAGCAGGTTTTTTCTGGCCTACCTTGTTTAAGGATGCTCATCAGTTTGTTTTAAGGTGTGATCGTTGCCAAAGAGTGGGAAATTTGACGAGAAAGGATGAGATGTCGTTAAACGTGATGCTTGAAGTCGAGGTCTTTGATGTTTGGGGAATCGATTTCATGGGGCCTTTTGTCTCGTCCTGCAACAATCAGTACATCTTGCTGGCAGTCGATTATGTCTCAAAATGGGTAGAAGTCAAAGCTCTACCGACAAATGATGCAAAGGCAGTGTTGAATTTTCTCCATAAGCAGATTTTCACAAGGTTTGGAACACCATGAGTAATCATAAGTGATGAAGGGTCGCATTTCTGCAACCGTAAGTTCATTTCTATGATGCAGCGTTATAATGTGAATCATCGAGTTGCTACTGCCTATCATCCACAAATAAATGGTCAAGCGGAAGTGTCTAACAGAGAGATCAAGCGCATTCTAGAGAAGGTTGTTTGTCCGTCAAGGAAGGATTGGTCTTTAAAGCTCGATAAAGCTGTTTGGGCTTACAGAACAGCATACAAAACTCCACTTGGTATGTCCCCGTTTCAACTGGTGTATGGTAAGGGATGTCATTTACCTGCGGAGCTTGAACATAAGGCCTATTGGGCATTGAAAAAGTTGAACTTGGATCTATATGCAGCTGGAAAGAAGCGAATGCTTCAGCTTAATGAACTTGATGAATTTCGACTCCAAGCGTACGAGAACAACAAAATGTACAAGGAAAAGGTGAAAAGGTGGCACGATACGAAGCTACATCCTAAGTTATTCGTGCTGGGGCAACAAGTTCTCTTATTCAACTCTCGTCTCCGACTTTTTCCTGGGAAGTTGAAATCAAGGTGGTATGGACCTTTTATTGTCAAAACTGTGTTTCCACATGGAGTGGTGGAGATTTTTGAGAATGATCCGGACCAAGCATTCAAGGTTAATGGTCAGCGTTTGAAGCACTACTATGGGGACACGGCAAACCAAGAAGTGGTTAGTGCCGTTTTATTGTCAACTTGAGGAAGGTACGCAACGTCAAGCTAATGACGAAAAAGAAGCGCTTCGTGGAAGGCAACCCATGATTTGTTGTTACAGGAACCCTTAGAAGTTAATAACCTATCCAAAACCACAAAAAAATCAGAAAAACCGGGCTAGAAAAAAAAATTCCCAGTAGCCTCCTGAGCGCCCGCTCAGCTCTGCTGAGCGACCGCACAGGGGTCGGCTGGGAGAAAAAAAAATTTAGTTCAATAAAAATCAGAAAAATAAAAAAACAAAATACAGCCCATAAACCCACGACCTATTCCCCATTATCCCATGATTTCAACCCTTAAACCCACTCCTAATCAAATTCTACCTTAATCCATACCCTATATATACATACACCTATCCCATATATCTCCCATACACTTTCTACACTTCAACTCTCTCCCAAACACAAAAACACAAATCTCAAGCACTTTTATTCAGATTCGATGGCACCCAAGAGAGCAAGGACTATTGATAGCAGCAGCACTGTCCCTACTGCTGATTCTTCGAGGGGTACTGCTGCGAGGCCTCATTTGAATGATAGGGCTGCTGAGGAGGAGTACACTAGGCTTTTAGGGAAGCCGATTCTGAAGGAGAGGGGATTTTTACCATCAGAGAGGGATGGTGAGTTGCTGCCTATGATTGCTGAGAAGGGGTGGATAGCTTTTTGTGAGTCGCCTGAAGCAGTGTCGATGAGCGTGGTTCGCGAGTTCTATGCGAACGCAAAGACCGAGAAGAATGGGTTTTCTGTGGTCCGGGGGATGACGGTTGATTATCACCCAGCGGCGATTCGCCGTGTGATTGGGCAGAGACAGAGGAAGCCCACGGAGGAGAACTGGAACGAGAAGACTACTGAGGATTTTGAATTGGATTTGATTTGTGCTACTCTCTATAGGCCGGGCACAGTATGGACTTTCAAGACTGGAACTAATGAGTATCGTCACTTTCCGGCGATCGCGATGAACAGGTATGCCCGTGTATGGAATGCATTTATTTGTGTTAATATTCTGCCTTGTTCGCATGCACATGAGGTCACAGTTGAGAGAGCACAGTTGTTGTGGGGAATTTTGAATGAGGAGTACTATGTGGACCTTGGTGAGTTCATCTACCAAGGAATTCTGAAGTTTTTGAGGGGAGCTAAGCAAATGAACATCCCCTATACATCCACGGTTACTAAGCTTTGCCGAGCGGTGGGAGTTCAGTGGTCGTCTCATGAGCAGTTGTAGTTGTCGGCCGCTCCTATTGATTCCGGGACTCTGAATGCGATGCAGGAGTGGACCGGTGGTGAGCCCGAGGAGCATGGGCTGGGTTATCATCTTCCAGGAGGGCGTCCAGCACGATGTGCTACTATGGCGAGGCCAAGGCGTGATGAGGCTGGTTCTTCTAGAGCTCAGGAGGGTGCTGGGATGGCTGATGCCCAGTATAGGAGGCTGTCACGGAGGATGGATGCTATGTACGAGACGCAGAGCAGGTTTGCTCAGGAGCTCACCCTTGCGCTAGGGACCGCTTTTCGAGGCCTTGGAGCTGACATCTAGTGGCCAGTTTTTGGTGAGGACTCTGCATATCCGCCTCTTAATACACCACCCACTGAGGGTGATGATGATGATGATCTCTCCGAGTAGGTATACCCTGTGTTCCTTTCTACTACCTTCACTGGGGACAGTGAAGATTTTAAGTTTGGGGGTGGTTGTTAAGGAATTTTTTGTGTGTGTGTCATATAGTTGCATATTCATGATAGTTTAGTTTATATAATTGCATAATTTTTGCCATATAGTTTTTTTTTATTTATAGCTTTATTTGTTTATCATGTCATGTAGCTCATGCATATGCCATGATCCCTTTTGCGATGATTTGCCGACTGATTTATAATGTTGTGCGAGTGTAGTGATAGCATTAAAGTGATGTTGAGTTGTGTAGGTTGATATGCATGCTAGAAACACTTGTATTTTCACTAAGTCTTAGAGAATGCTTAAGGACTAGATTGTTGTTATGGCCTGATTATTTTCGAGGACAATCTATTTATTATGCTTAGAATTTTATAATAGGTTCTTAGTGATAAAGGCATGAAAAGGAAAAAAATGGAGTAAAAAAAATGGAATTCGTTGCTAATTGTGGCTAGGTGTCAAATGGCTAGTAGCCGGCTCGTATGTTTATGCGAGTAGTCTAGGGTTGAGCAAGATGGAGCGAAACGCACTTGCTCAGAAATTTTGAAAAAAAAGAAAAGAAAAAAAAAGAAGAAAAAAGAAGAAAAAAAGTATGAGTTTATACATAATTGATCACGAGTGGGCTCTTTGGTATTCGAGTTATTAAGTTCTTAGGGGACTTTGTGCCTAGTGACCTAAGGCTTTTAGAGTCTGGGATTCGCTAACCTAACGCTCGCTACATGGATACCATTGTATAAGTCTTTTGTGGACCTCACTCATTGCACGGTCAAATAAGCATTATTGCTAAGAATAAAAAGCATGATTTTGTAATAAGCTCCAGGATTCTTGTAGTGTTATAAATGACTTTGTGCCTAGAATTTTTATTCTTTGTATAATCATGTGATTGCCTTGATGATAGTTGAGTCATAATAATTGATCTAGTTTAGAAGTATATATGTTAAGCATCTGCACACACCACGTTTCTGGCTGTATGTTAGTTGCACGATTTGATTGATCTTTAGTCACCTAATTGCATTTGTTGAGATGTCGTAAGTTGGTTGGTTTGGTCGTAGTAAGGGGGATCGCTGCATTTCATATAGATTGCATTCATGCATGTTTTTATTTTATTTTTGAGTCTGTGACGCTTGAGGACAAGCATCGATTTAAAATCGGGGGTGTGATAAGTGGCATTTTATACCACTTAGAACGTCTTATAATAGCTTAAATTGGTGTCTTGAAATCAAGTATTTTGTGTATTTGATGCATTTTTCTAGTGTTTGTACATTTCAGGGTATTAGTTGCATTTCGGGCGAGAATTCATCAAAAATAAGCCTTGGCATGTGTCTAGCATTGCAAGAGGGAAGAGAGGAGCAGATTACAGCGAAGAAACGGAGCAAAAACAGACCATTTTCCAGTAGGGGCCTGAGCGCCCCCTCAGCTATGCTGAGCGGCGGCGCAGGGACGGAAAATCAGATTTATTATTTTAGACTCCTATTTCTGTTTGGCTTCCAACTTCTGAGTAATCTGAGTTTTATGGGACTCCTATATAAGTAGATTTCAGAGACATTTCACGTGTGTTGGATCATTGTATTAATCGAGGAGCGAAGGAGATAAGGAAAAAGACCGTTTTAGCACACCGCAACGAAGAGGAAGCATATTTTCTTGTGATTCTTTTTTTCGTTGTAACGTTGGATGCTAGTTTTCTTTGCTTTGAACCTATTACTCTTGTGACATAGTCTGGTTTAATATAATTAGTTTAGTTATTATTCTTTTGTGTTTATTTATCATGTTTTCATATCAACCCATGATGACGATAAGTGCTAACATGGGCTAATCGTGATCATGGGGTCGTAACGGATTTACTATGGAATTCTTTAGTTAGTTGTTTAATACCTTAGTGTGTGATGATTGTATGATATCTAGTATTGGTTGTGCGTATTCGTCTTATGTGCGTCGTGAACATATAAGATAGGGTGTTAATCTCTTGTGAAGCGACGGTGGATCTCGGGATTTAGAACTTGCCATGCTAGCATAGTTTCTTGTACGAGTCTGCATGATTAGTGGGTAACTCTAACCATTTTATTCGCCCTGTGTAATCAAAAGGAATAACTTGTTCTTAAATCATTATGTTGTCAATTTCTGTAGACATATAGGGACTCAACATAATTGATGCCTATTCAACTTCTATCTTAATTGTGGATGTTTGGTAGAATGGTATTAGTACAATGAAAGTTGGCTTTTATCAGTTTCGTGTTATTCGATTAATATCATCACTGTTGCATGCTAAGAGTAATAACAATAACTATTGAAGGAAGTAGTAATGAAGTTGTGATCTCATGAGTGTTTTAATATTGTTAATTTGAAGTGTTAATTAAGTGGTTAATTTTAGTAGTTAATTGTAGTTAATAATTAGTTACTTAAATCTAAGTGTTATTGTCTTAACATTGAGAAGTAATCATACATTGGTGAGTGAGTTTAATTGAACATAATTAGTCTTTGTCTCTGTGGGAACGAACTAGAAAGTATTCTATATTACTTGCGAACGCGTATACTTGCATGAATATTAGCGCGTGTTTTCGCCCTAACAGTGGTATAGCACCAAACAATCTACGGAACAGCTGGCCATTTCCTACCCGTTTCATGGCTGTGGTTCTTATGGCAGGCATCTTGATTCACTGTTGTGTTGTGTCAATTTAAGAAAACAAGTGTGAGCTATAATGCCCAGCATAATAATGTACAGTATGAAAATGACTGTATGATAACATTGTATATGATAATTATGTTTTATTCGAAAATAGTTTTCCTTGGTGATACACACCTTCTTATGAAAACAATTCTTTAAGGGATTTTAATATCCTGCGAATACCTTAATAGTAATCCCAGCACCTAGGCTTGGGTTACGGTATTGCATCTCAATTCCAATTGGAAGAATTAGGACACTCGTTGGAGCCACCATATACGATGATCAGTCGTAATACGATAATAGTAACCTTTTCTACTAGTAGAAGGACGACACCTTCGTAACCCGGTTATCAACCTTGCCGCATTAGGGCTACGTGTCCCATTTTCGGGTATACACATACTTCATAAGTTCCTGAGTACACTGAGTACCTTCGCTTGCGGTACCTTTGGTAGTCCATCTAGCACACATAGTACCAGAGTCTATCCCTCCCTTGTCCTTTAAAAGAATTCTATCAATCTCGAGAACTCGAACCACATTGAAGTTCCCCAAGCGTTTTGCTTGTTGATAGAAACAGCTTATCTCTCTAAGATATAAGTGTATATATGTATATACGTACTTCCGAGAATTTCGGAGGAAGTACTAAGGATGTGAGTTGACCGTTGTCAAATTATTAATAAGGGGGAAAAGTTTCTCGTTGAAACTATATTCAACATATTAAATAAGTCGGGATAATATTCATCGACGATCTGAAATTATTCGAATGATATTCTGAAATCAGAAAGTATGTTTTAAATCAGGATCTATGATTTTTAAATCAATAATAAACCATTTAAAAAATAATAAATAATTAAATGATAATCGATAAATAATTAAACCTCGAATGGGTTTACTCTCTGAAAGAATATTTAAAATAATATTCCTCAACTAGTTTGTGTCTCCATAATTAATAATCTATATTGATTAATCGGGTTTGAAATAAATAATCGTTGGAGTATACTACTCCCATAATAATGAATAAGTATATAGTATTTATTATTCGAACAATAAAATATAGTTGAGGGAATATGATCGTTGGGAAATCGTTTTAATAAAAGTTTGAGGTGTTTTAATATTTCATAAGTGGACGTTGAGTCCCTTTAAAACGTACTACTATGGACTTATAACCGTCCTATAATATCATCGGAAATGATTTCCGGGTTTTATCTTAAATCCCGACCGACTCTCGGTCTTATATAATACGTCACGCTTAAAGCGAAATAACATTTCACGATATATAATTTATCATACAACATCGCTACATTATGCGAAATTTCAACAACTACGTATCATGGCAAGCATGGTATTTATGCAATGATAGTAAAACAATCCTTTCACAACACAACAGTAAAATGGAGTTGGGTTCGTAAACTTGCATGGGTATCTCGAGGTGGAGGATGCTCTAGGTTCCGCTCGGAAATCTATAACCATAAACACATTTCATTTCGTTAGGTCCCGTTCTAATTTACGGTGCACCCTCTCATCTTATACTACCCTTATTATTCCTTTAAGTCATATTCACATTATTGTCGCTTCATTTTCTTAAGTATCTTGGCTTTATTCTTATTATCGCCGTCGGCTCCGCTTATGGATTCTTATGGTTTCTACTCGCGCGGTCTCGACTCCGAAATTTTTATAAAATTGAGAAATCATTATTTTTACTTGAAATTTTTATGGAAGTTAGGAAACTCAATATTTTACACTCTGTAAAAAATTCATGATTTATGAACACTTTTAAGTCGATCCTTTATATTTTCAAAGTTCGTAATTCGTAGCAGTTTTTGTCGACTTTTACTAAAACGGTCATAACTTTTGATCCGTAAATCGGAATTAAGCGATTCAAGCGCCTAAATGTTCCTTATAACATTTTCTATCCTGAAAAAATGTTATTTTTCAAGAAACTATAGTTTAAAACCTCGGGATTTTCTGCAGAAACTTAAAGTTACGATTCGTTAGTTTTAACGGAGTTACGTTTACGATCGGGGTTTCGTTTACGTCCTAACTCTTAACACAACCACCAACAATCATCATATCATCATCAAAACACAAAATCCTCTCAATAACATCATGTTCTTGAGGCAATAACAACCAACCTTAAATCTACTTAACTTAATCATCAAGATTTCATCAATAACACTCATTACACTAGTTTTACTACCACATACTAAATGGATCTAAAAAATGAATCTTAAATAAAGTTGGGCCAAAGATTTTTACATTTATTGAAAGATTGAGATGTGTTCTTGAGGATGGTGGAGTCTTGGAAGTGCTTGGTATGATTTTTAGAACCTAAAACCACCATTGAAATCAAGAAACCAAAGGGAGGTTACTATTCACACTATTCACTAGTGAGTTTCTTGAATTTATTTCACCCATCAAACCTTGATAAAAAGAGATGAAAGAATTTTCTTACCTTAGTTTAATTTCTAGGAGGCTTGATAATTAATTGGATGATTTTACAAGAGCTAGAACTTGGAGTTTTGAATTTGATTTCTCCTTCTTTTGCATTAGGGCCGAATGGAGCATCAAGGGGGGTATTTATACTCCTCTTGGTTGCTTAGCTTGATTGATTTGCTAGGTAACTTCTAGGAAGATGGGGTGATATCTTGAAATTGATTTTATTCTCCTAGTATAGCATTCTAGGTTGATTCTTGGTTGCAAATTTTAGGGACAAATCTTTGTAACTTGCTAGCTTACAAGCTAACTACAAGGTTTAGCTTCCTTAGCACACTATTTTGCTAGCTAGCTTGGTCATCCTATGGTTAGCTCACTATTTGATGAAGTAACCATGGTTACTTCCTTACCATGGTTTAGTTAGTGCGTTACGTTTATTTAATCATTTACGCATTCGCTCGGTTGCTTAAATGTTTTCGTAATACTTACTCGTAAATGGTTCGTGACGTAATTCCTTTCGTATTCTTTCCTTATATTTTTAATTATCCTACTTGAATAAAATTCGTAGGGTTTTAATCTCGTAATCATATTGTGATTCCCGTAATCCTCGATGAGTCGTAAATACGGTCATTTTTTAAAGTTCGTTTTCTTCGAAAACTAATAGTGTTTACATACACTCATTTGGTACGTATAATCGTAATATCAACTCCGAAACTCATTTTCTCATATATTACATAGTGTGGGCTCAAAAGTTTTTCCCGTCCGTCAAGGTTACTATTCATTTAAACATTTTACAAGGTCTCAAAAATTCGAGTTATTACAATGAGTGTCTGGATTTAGTAATCCTTGTAAGGAAACTCTGACTCTTAAAAGTCATGAGACTAGTGCAGTGAGAAGTAGCGAGACTACTTATTAAAAGAACATAGAGTTTAGGACTTGTTACTAAAAGACTTTTTCTGCAGGTCTGAGTAAATCTCCTATTCTACCTGTTGAAATTACTATAGCTTGAAGCTGCAGATATTGTTCTAAATGAACAGTGGAAAAAGCTTGAACAACATGCATCTAGTTGATTCTTTCCACCTCAAGATAATGTTAAAAAGGGGGAGAACATATCTAAATGCGAAAACAGCTTATGGATGTTGCAAGACAATAATACTCTCTTCTTTATAGGGGGAGAGAAGAGTAAATCTAAATGCACTGGGAAGACTGAGTTCTACATTTAGTTAGAGTTTTGACATCATCAATCAGAACTTGTGCATACTTTCATAATGAACAAGTTGGGGGAGATTGTCATATATAAGTGATGATGTCAAAGATTACTGAAGATAACAATATCATTAGTGGCCCTGGTCAAAGTGTGAAGCATAGCCAAATGGACATCTGATCTAGGGAGAATAATGAACTGTTACTTTTCATAATCTGTTAAGCTTAGAGGTAGTCTTGTTAACAGGCATGAATGTGTGTTAAGCAATCTTCTCACCAATTGGGAGAGATTGTTGTGCAAGACATGCCTGTATCTAACCAAGACTAAGTCGTTTTGTCAACCCTAAGTAAGTTGTATTATTATCTTAATTTGTATTTTGTACTTGTAACATTTAAAGTCTATAAAAATGTCAAAAGAGCAGACTGGAGCCTTTTTCTATAAACAAGATCAAGCCTAAGAATTTTATCTGGAAGAAGATCAAGAGATCATGCCTCAGAAGAATTATAAAGAAGCTTGGAGTTGAATAAAGCTGTTTTAGGAAAAATACTCTAAGTCAAGATCTCTACAAGTCACAGATTTAATGTTATAGAGAAGTCATTCCAGAACTCCAGAATGGCTTATAGAGAACTCAGAAAGCTTACAGAGAAATCAAAGATATCGACAAGCAAATCGAAGATGTGAAGATTGGAGATATCGACAAGTCATTTCTTCACTAGAGAACTCAGAGTTATCGACAAGTCTACATTCATTAGAGAAATTTGAGTTATCGATAAGTCTAAGTCTACTAGAGAACTCAGAGATATCGATAAGTCAAAATTCACTAGAGAACTCTAAGTTATCGACAAGATAAAGTGAAGACATGATGCTGAGAGATCTTGACAAGCTAAAGTTTCATTCGAGAACTCAGAGACCTCTATAAGTCAAATTCACTAGAGTATTAGAGATCTCGATAAGTCATTATACTTATCGAGATGCCAAGATCTCTATGTGCCTAAATTGGAGATCTCGAGTAAAATTCTTAAAGTACAGAATCACAGACCAGTTCAATATTCAAGATAAACAATCAACAAACAATCCAACCAGCTGGATTGACAAGTCTACAAAAAGCAGTTTGAAGAATGTGCAAGATTAATGGTAAAGATTAACTGATAAAGGAAGATCAAAGTGAACATGGGATGCTAAAGATATGCTAAGCCAGAAATGGAAGATCTACTTTTCTATAAATAGAAATGACAAGTGACAGTTTAGAAAAGCTAATAGCATGTCTTATTATACACTGTGTAAACCAGCAGTTAACTAAGTTATAAAGTTAACACTGGTCCTTTAGTTAGTTGTAACAATTTAGATCAAATTTCTTGTAACACTCTCAAGGAGAAGCTAAGCTCTTTATCAATAAAGAGCCTAGAAATTTTGTAGCAAAACAGTCTTAATTTTAATTTAAAATTAAGTGAGTTTTGAAGATCTGGGTTCTTTATTTTCTGCAAGCTTAAATTCTGCATGAACACATTTCACTACAAGATTTAATTTACTTTGTTCAACCATAAACATTCAAGAAAAGCACAAAAACAGTAAAACACATTCACCCTCTCCCCCCTTCTGTTTGTTATTCATTACCTAACAACCACTAACTCCAACTAGCTCTCCACCTCTTCTCCTTTCACTATCCCTCTGTCCCCCCTATTACCTCCATCAGGATTTTCATCATCAGTATTTATCAATGTCAGCTGTTTGCATTAAGATTTAATAATTTTCTCCTCCTTTTTTGGCATCATCACCAAGCAGTAGAGAAAGAATCAGCTGCATTGAATTCGGTACTTCTGTAAGTTGATCAGACATTTGAACTTGTTTAGCTTCCAATCTAGCTTGACTGGCTTCAATTGCATTCTGTCTGACAACTATTGATGCAATTTATTTCTGAATTTTCTGATGAGTAGTCAGCCTTGAAGCAATCAATGATTCTTTGATTTAGTTGATTTGAGAAGTGGTTTATTCTTGAGCTGTATGTAAGGATCTAACAACTAAAGTTGATGCTTTCAGATGATTCAGCATATCAAAATTCTCAATCTTCTGTTCTATTATTTCCAGATGTGCAACAGCTTTTGTTCTAGAAATAGGATATGTATCATCTTTCCAATGAGGATTCCAGAGATTATCAAAATAATCATGTTCCTTCTTAGCATCTAACTCTTTCATTTTCTGTTGTCTCATTTGCATAGGCATATCTTCAGGGAAGAAAAGATCATCATCAGGATATATAGTAGCATTAGAAATATTAGCTTCTTCACCATCATTAGATTCTTTAATAGCAACTGGATTTTGCACTAAGGTGAACTTCATCACCGGCTTCAACATGTAGAATAAAATTAGAAATTGGTGCATTATGTGATCCAACAACTTCAGAAGCTTCCACACCATCAGCAGTTAACTCCACATCTTCAAGAATTGTAGATAAATGAACTTGAGCATCAAAATTTACCTCATTTCCTGTAGAATGCTGTGGTGATCCTGAAATGAATGAAACCTTATGAATGGATTGTTGTGCTATTTCATTTTCAGCAACAACAGGGATTTTCTCAAGTGATGGAAAAGCAGAGTAAATGGACTATTTTTCAACAAAAACAGGGATTTTCTCATGTGGTGGAATAGTAGAATGTATGGACTGCAAGAAAGTATCAGTACTTAGACTTGCAGGGAGATTAAAAGCACTTGGTACATCAGAGTTTATTTGAGATTCAACAAACTGTTGTTCAACATCTGTTTCTTTAGTACTTTGTGCACCTGCAATCATATAACAAGTAAAACTTAATCTCTTTATTCTTTTAAAGTAGTCTCACTACTCCTCACACCACACATCTCATGACTTTTAATAGTCTGAGATTCTTCATAAGGATTACTAAATCCTATCTCCCATCGACCTTTCCTTTTGCCAAGAAGGATCCCGCCTCTCTTTAATTCTATTTTTCTCTCAATCTTTTCACACATTTCACAGAAAAAACTCAGAAAGATTGTCCTACGGAAATAAGAGGTGGCTAAAGAAGGATGATTTGTGGTCATACAACTAGAGGTATCCTTAAATAAGGTCTAGAAATAATCATACCAACAAGATTTATATCATGAAAAATAAATGCTAAAAAGACTAAATCAGTATTTAGAATAAATGCTGATAAAGTAATAACAGTATTTATACCTTGTGAATCTGAAGTCACAATTAAACTCACAGTTAACACTATAATTATGACAGTTGTTGTTCACCAAAAATGAGAACCTCCATTTGAATTGGAGAGGATTTGACCAGGTTACTATCATGTACCATGATATCAAACCTTCTTCTTCTTGTAAAGAACTAACACTTGAATGTGTTTATTAAAAGCTCTCATAGAGTCTTCAGTAAAAGCTGATGAAACCTCCATGTCTCTGTTAGTATCATTAAGATCTACATCAGCAAGTAGTCATTAACCAACTGAATGTTGTTTCTGAGTGGTGAGCATAATTCAAGAATTATGTGACTTGATTTTTGGCAACATTTGAGAAATGGATTCAAGTGTTTCAGTTGTAAGGAGAAATTTAAGATGTAAGATGTGTTAATTTTAAGAAATGAGTGTGAACAACTTTCTTGAATAAGAAAAAAAGTCTCAAAAGTATGTCTTGAATAGACATTTTAGATAGTCAAGTACACTCAAAGACTATAATTCGCATTGGCTAAGAATTAAATCTTTCATAAATTTCTTCTTTAACAGCAGTTACTTCCTGTAGTGTGCTCAATCTGTACTGCAGTGCACATATGAACTTAAACAGAGATTAGTTTCTTCACATGCACTATTAAAAATATCTGAAATTAAGCATGCAGTACTGATTTGAATATGTACGGTCAAAAACATTCAAGTACAAATAAGATAGTAAACATTCATTCACTTAAAGAGTCAAAGAAGGCAAAAATATTTTCATTAATTAAGAAGCAAAGTACAAGATTCTATAGAATTTTAAACATAAAATCCTAAAACAATCTAACTACTCAGACTTTTTATTCTTTTTATCTTCTAGTTTTTTCATCAACCTACGACGATAAATCCGAGACATGGTCAATGCAACTAAAAGATATTCCACTAACTCACTGTTTAATTAAAAATACCGTGTAACCATTTATTTCGAATAAATTCAAAATAATCAATGAAATATAACAGTCAATCATGGTTCGACCATTATCAGTATTTTAATTACGACTATCAGGATTTATCAGTCAACACTGGTTTGAGCAATATCAGAATTTATCAACTACTGACAGGATTTATTAGTCAAAGAAAGTTTAACCAATAACAGAGCATGTACACATAATTAATAGTTCAACATGCAGTTTTCACATAGGATTCACAGAAGATAATTGCATGTTATCATGGTATCAATATTTAGAACAATAATCAGTATCTAACAAGTACTGACACATAATAAGATACCATGCTTCAAGATATCAGTAGTCTTAATTATTAGAGTTTGAGAATTGTCCTGATATTATTCCTAATTCATTCACCAATCTTGTGAAAGTAGCTTCACGGAGAGGCTTGGTGAATATATCTGCTACTTTCTAATATGTTGGAACAAAGACCAATTCCAGTTTACCTGCTTCCACATTGTAATATCCGGGAAAATTATGTGAATATTTTGTGTTAACTAAATAAATATAATGTGTTTTATGAGTTTTAAAAGATTATTTCCATGATATTACGTGTTATAGTTGTTATTTTTGGCCCCGCAAGGACCATACAATTTTTCGATTAATTATTGTGTGTTTGAAATGTATTTATATGAATCAATCTGCAATCAGGACGCGTGTTTATTTGCGTCTTTATCGAGGTACTCATTTTATCTCATTTTATGTGTGTTTGAACGTTTATGTGTTTTCGGGGTTTTCTGTTAATTTAGGAATCGTTTCGGTTTTTCAAAAATCAACGGACCGGGACCCCGCCGGGACTTCAAACCCCACAAAATTCATATTTTTATTTTTATAAAATCATTCATATTTCAAATACCCATTATTTTTGCATTTTTGAATTATTCATAATTTTTTAGGAATTTTGACAAAAATTTTGTATTTATCGGATTTAAAAATTATTCCCCATAATTATTTTTTTTGTCCTAATTATTTTAATTGGGGGATAAAAACACCCTAAATTAATTTTGGGGGTATTTATTTTTCAAAAAGTATAAATAGCATAATTAATTATTTTATTTCATTTTATTTTTATTTAAAACAAAAATCAAGAATTTTGGGGGTGAAATTAATTCAAGAACAAAGAATCAATGATTTTGGGTGATTAAGGAAGCCAAATCTGATGTTCTAGTAACCAAAAAAATCCTCTCAACGAGCCCGTTAATTTGATACCAGTTTTAGCACCTGAGATTGAGTAATGGTAAAAATCGATTTTAGTGTTCTTGATCTTGAAATTCGTTTTTGATTTTGAATGATTATTGATTGAATTTGATGTTAGAAATAGCTTCTTCATGATTTATAGGATCGATTTGAGTATAAATTTATGATGTTTAATCCCGGGAATGATTAAGTCGAAGTTCTTGTGTTCTTTAGTTTTTGAATTTAAATTTATAAATTATTTGATGTTTAAACTTATTCAAATATGTTTGTTTGAATTCCAGGATTACTTTGAGACATATATCTGTGAGTTTCGTTTAGTATTAGGGGTAATCGGATTTTTCTGATTGCTTCGCCGATTTTTGGGTATGTTTTGATCGGATTTTGTGTTCCAGTAGTCGATCGATATTTTAGGAGATGGATTCGTGTTTCTGGAATTGTGTTCATTCGTTTGGGTGTTGAAAATTGATCAAAACGATCCGGTTTGGGTGTTGATATCATAGTTGCTATAGCTGCAGAGATAGATCTATCTGTAGATCAGGCAATCTACTTTTGGGAATCAATTATGTATAATTATAACTTGTGGAAGATAATGGCAATTAACTGTAAACTTATTAAGTAATCATTTTGGGTTGTAATAACTTTTAATTTTTGGATTCAAGGACTTGTTCTTATTTCAATTTCATCTCTGGTGTGTGTTAGTGTGGGGTCACAGCATGAGGTTATTTATTATTAATAAAGTTAAGTGATATTATGGAAAGAAAGACCGTGACGACCCGGATCCCCGGCCCCGGATCCCCGGCCCCGGATCTGGGGGTGTTACAGAAATGGTATCCCTTATACTGGGATGAAGTGGGGGAGCGAAAGATGCTCGGAACCGAAGTGGTCCAAAGGACCAAAGACATAGTGGATCTCATCACAGGAAGGCTTGTAGCAGCCCAAGACCAACAGAAGAAGTATACAGACTTAGCCCGAAAGGACAAAGAATATGAAGTAGGGGACTTAGTACTGCTAAAGGTATCCCCTTGGAAGGGATTGTTGAGGTTCGGAAAGAAAGGGAAACTAAGTCCAAGATACATTGGACCTTTTGAGATTGGGAAGTTAGCTTACAAGCTAGCCTTACCCCCGAACCTACAACAAGTTCATAATGTGTTCCATGTGTCAATGCTAAGGAAGTATCATCGGGATGCCAGGCACATAGTGGAATACGAGCAGGTGGACATGCAACCAGACCTGACTTACGTGGAGAAGCCAGTGAAGATTATGGATAAAAAGGAGCAGGTGCTTCGGAACAAAGTGATCAAGCTAGTCAGAGTGTTATGGCAGAATCATAATATGGAGGAGTCAACTTGGGAACTACAGAGTGTAATGCTAGAAAAGTACCCCCATTTATTTTCTATCTGATTCCGGGACAGAATCCTTTTAAGGAGGGGAGACTGTAATAACCTCAAAAAAATTTGGACTTTTTGTAACCCTTATGAATAGTGATTTTGCTGATTATGCTGATTAAGAAAACTTTTCATGCCACACTATATAGGAGTTCTTTTATTAATATTCTAAGATCTTATTAGTACTCCATATTGTATATAAGTGTATATAAAGATCGTCAGAATCCAAACTCGAACGTTTTGATTTTTCCCGAAAATCCACCAGATACCGAAAGAATTGAGTATAAAGTAACATGATTAAAAGGATTTAAATTCAAGGATTATAAGAGAGGATCATAAAAGGAATATAATATATTGAGAAAGATTAAGGGAACCCAAGTAATAAGATCCCAGATATGATCCCTTAAACGATTAGCAAGAACGAACGATAAACGAGTCGTAAAATAATTAAATAACAAGTACTGCAAGAGAGATTAGTGCAAGGATTAAGCATGATAATAAAACATTTAAGTAAGGACTAGCATAAGAAGATGCTTCCACCACCAAGTGATGACAAGTGGCAAATGATGAAGTCACCAAGGTGATGTCATGCTTAGTCACACTCCACTCACTTTAATCAATCCATTTATCACCCAAATATCCCATTCACTTCCATTTTCCACCATAAACTCATTTAGCAAAGTAAAAACCCTCCCAAGAAGAAGAAGCTCTCGGCCTTCTTCATTTTTCAAGAAGAAAATTTCCAAAAATCAAGATCCAAGCTTTGTTAAATTACAAGGTAATTATCCAAGGTCCCTTATGATTAGTTATGGCTATCCTAGAAGTTTAAGCCTCCAATTCTTCATAAATCTCTTCCAATAAATCAAGGAAGAATACGATGAATAGTGTTTTCAAGTTACTAACTTTGTTTTCTTTGATTTTCCTTTAATATCGAAGCATTCCTAAGCTATCTCAAGGCTTCTTAAGGCTTCCTAGCTACTCTAACCACTCCAAGGAAGGTATAACACCTCCAAACCCTAACTTTACTTTGATTATTAGGTTTGGTTTTTATTGTTATAGTAAATTTGAAGCATGATGCTTGTGTGTTTAGAGTTTGGATTGGATTTGTAGTGATTTGGATATTGGAATCTTGTTTATAGTTAATGAAACTTAAGTATAGTTAGTAGTTAATGTTTGGGGTTGAATGAATTGGAAAATCTTGAGATTTGGGGACTGATGTAGTAAGTTTTGGATGAGGGTTGGTTGTATTGTTGGTTGTGAGTGGAATTGTGGTTGTTTGGAGTGGTTTAAAACTTGGTAATCGCGTAAACATAGCCGTCGTAATGCCCAATTTCATACAACTGCTTGTTCTTAGTGTTCGGGACAGAGAGCTAACTGTTTAATCTGTGAATTTGCCATGTTTAGCTAGATTATGTCGTAAGCTTCGTTTTGATATGTGGTTCGCTTAAATCCGATGTACGGTTTAGGAGAAATGACCGTTTTAAGTAACGGCGTTTCGCGAACGAACCATTTCCCCTCGCCTTACTTTGAAACCTTGGTTAAGGTCCTTAAATGACTATTTGGAGTATGAAAAAATTATGTAAGGTCAATAGGTCAGTTGGTAGAGTATTCGCGAAAGAGTCGCCTTAAAATTCGTAACGGTTAAGTTATTAAAAATGGTGGAGCCGAGGGTACTCGAGCGACTTATGTGAATCGTTAAGCGCAAAAGCGAACGTTAGGGTCTAATTGGTTAAAGACTAGTTTCTTAAGCGACCGTGGTTTAATTCCAACTTATATATTGTTTATAGGTTACCAGACTCGCCCCAGGCCTTTTACCACCCCCAGTCGCTCAGGCAAATTTTCTACCCGTTATACTGTTGTTGTGATGTAAATATATCGATGCATTATCTTGAGATAAGTGCATGACTGTTATTAGCAAATCTTGAGATATATTGGAGCATGTTGATATGGTATATATATGCATGTTGTAAAAATCTTGATATTCTATTATCAATTCAAATGCTTATAAGCTGCATAATACATATGCTAGAGATAAGCAGTAGTTGCGTATACCCTTAATATAGCGGACCCAGAGGTGAACATTTTTCTAAACCGGGAATCGATGTTCCCGATTATAATATATATATTTATATATATATAGTTTTCTATAACTATTAATTGAATAAGTTATATTCGATAGTTTGAATAATAATCAAACTTACTTTCGATTATTCAAATAAAGATCGTACTTTCGTATAAGTATATCTTTGGTTATTTATTATTCATTTCAAGTAGGAGTTTTAAAACTTTTACTTCAATTATTTTTATAAATATTATCCTTATGGGAATATTATTTAAATAATAATATTCAGATATTTTCTAATATATCGGGATTAATTTATTTTATTAAATCATCATTACTCTAAACATTCTTTAAAATGTTTTCGAGTCTTCAAAATGATTTTAAGAGTTAGAGTGGATCCCAAAACTCATTTTTAGATTTAAGATCTTCCTTTTGAAGGGGATTTAAACACTCGCTCAAAACCTAAGGGATCCGACTATGTGGTGTATTTTATATTCGCAACGAGGTTGCTGTTTTGTGAAAACATTTTGATTACTTGCCCAACGTTCGGGAAGTAAGTCCATCTATTTGAGTCGGCATAAGCAACATGAGCTCAGTGGGCGTCCATGAAAGTGTAAGTGGCTCAGTGGGAGTCCATCAATGCATAAGTGGTTGGGTGGCAGTCCAGCATAGGTCCTAATACGGCCAGGGTGATGACCAGTGGGGAATTCGTCCATCTACTAGTAGAAAAGGTTACTTATTGGTATCTTTGCCTGATTAGCAAAATATCAGGTTTATGCCAAAGTATCTTCTTTGCAAAATTCTTGGGAATGACAACTCTGCTTATACTTATAATAGCAGAAGAGTGTATGAGATGTATATATATATAGGTATATATCATCGGGACTAATGAAGTATCTCGTAACTTCATTCTTTCAACCGATATTTCAAAGACTAAATCCATTCAAGTCTTATCTTGTAGTCTCATCTATGTGACGAACTTCGAAAACTTATTATACTTTGAGCAGTGGTAGTTCAAGTAGTTTCCTAAAACGATATAAGTATAGTGAAGTATTTGGTAACTTCATCTCCCTTTTAGCTTATATCCAGTAAGTAATTATCTTACACTTTATAAAGGTTTACAGTAAGTTATCTATTTAGATACTTGCATTATTGATTAAACTATATATTATCTTGCGAGCTGTAATGCTCACTCTTGCTTCATTTCTTCATCATAGAACAACAGTTAGGAAGGATGGCCAGACTCAAGTAGACCCAGCGCAAGAGCGTGGGAAGCATCTCGCATCTTCCCGTTGATATCATAGCTGCTATAGCTGCAGAGGTATATCTATATGTAGATCAGGCATTCTACTTTTGGCAATCAATTATGTATAATTATAACTTGTGGCAGATAATGGCAATTAACTGTAAACTTATTAAGTAATCATTTTGGGTTGTAATAACTTTTAATTTGTGGATTCAAGGACTTGTACTTATTTCAATTTCATCTTTGAGACTATAACGTGTTGTGGTGTGTGTTAGTATGGGGTCACAGCATGAGGTTATTTATTATTAATTAAGTTAAGTGATATTATGGAAAGAAAGACTGTGACGACCCGGATCCCCGACCCCGGATCTGGGGGTGTTACATAAACGTACCGAGATCTATGTTTTTAACAATTTGACTTATGTGTTACGTGAAGTATGTGATTACGTGTTATACGAATAATATGATTACATGTTACATGATATGCATGTTATCTATTTATAGTTTTAAAATATCATGATTAGTTATAAATGATCGGGTAGACATCAAGATGTATAGTTACGTCAATTAAGTTGATTCTGTCAATTAAGATAGTCCTTTTATTTATAGAATCGAGTTGCAAGGAGCACAATCCAGTATTAGACGGAGTTGACATTATCCTCATCTGCAATTTTTTGCTTGATAATCAATTCTTCTTCACTGAAGTCTACTTTACAAGCCTTGAACACAGGTGACCCTACCTTTTTCAGCATTGCTGGAACATATTTATTCTCTGTTGTTTTTTATTTGTCCCTTATGTTTTTCTTTTTGTTGTTCAAAGCATCATAATCAAGAAGAATAACAATGTTTGCACATGGTTTGTTTTTCTCATGGTACTGACCAACCAATTCAGATACATTATTGAAGGACTTCAACTTTACTTCAGTTTTCTCCAGTTTTTCCCTTAGCACAGCCTCAATCTCATTTGCACACTTGATCTTGTTCTTCAGATAACCATTTTCTTGTTTCAGGGCTTCAAGCTCTACTATCAATAATTTAGTTCCTTATTTTTCATTCTCAAGCTTCTCATTCATTTTTATCAGTATGCTCACTTCTTCATTTGCAGCCACCACGCTTGTATAAATGTGAAACATTTATGTACTCATCTTTTCAACAGTTTCCTTATATTGATTCACATTTAAATCAGTGGTGGTAAGAGTTGGTACCTGTGATTTAGATGAGGATGATTCTCCTTACTCCAAGGCCATGAGTGCATAGTTACCAAGTTCTTCATCTTCATCATTTTCAAAGTCATCCCAACTTTTACCTTCTGCGATATAAGCTTTGATTTGGTGTTTCTTCAAAAGAGCTTCATACTTTGCTTCAAGTTCAAAATAAGCTTTATCTTTCTTTGCCTTCTTGGGTTTCATTGCATTCTGTAGCAAAGTGGCCTAGTTCATCACAATTGAAGTACCTTATCTTAGATCTGTCAACAGATCCAATTTTGTAGTCATTCTTGCTATCAGAATTGTACTTCCCTTTTTCCTTCTAGCTGCTGTCTTTGTTGAAAGACCGTCCTTTACTCTTAAAGTATCTTGGCTTCTTTACTCTAATATTAGAGAATTTTCTAGCCAAATAGGCCATTAACTGATCTAGCTTATCCAGTTCTTCAAGAGTATAGAACTCATCTTTTTCCAATTCCAGAATGACTTGCTCCTATGAATCATTTGTTCTTTGCTCACTTGTTGAGGCAACTGGAGTTTGAGATCTTGGTTCATCATTGGATGTTTGGCTTTCATTAACAATTAAAGCACTTGAGCCATCCATAACATATCCTTGACCAGATCTCAATGATTTCCTTTGAATCATCTCTAGTTCATATGTTTTGAGAATTCCATATAAAACTTCCAGAGTTATTCTGCTCAAGTCTCTTCCTTCCCTGATTGATGAGATTTTCTGTTCCAAATGATCAGGGAGAGTAAGAAAGAACTTTAGGTTCACTTCTTCAGCTTCATAGTATTTGTCATGAAGTTGCAAGTCATTTATCAGCTTATAGAATCTTTCAAACACATCAATAATGCTTTCCTTTGGCTTTTCCATAAAACCCACATACTGTGAAATCAGTATTCTTCTCTGGTTTGACCTAACTTCCTCAGTTCCCTCACAGAGTATCTCAATCTTTTCCCATATTTGCTTGGCAGTGCCACAGTTGACAATGTTATTGTACATCACATTGTCAAGTGACTCAATCAACATTAGTTGCAAGCTGTTATCCAGGGAAAATTTCTCCTTTTCAGGGTCACTATACTCAGAAGGATCTTTTGGAGCAAAATGGGCTGGGATAACCATGTCTCCATCTATAGATTCCTCAACTCTAACCATGGGAATGAAGGGTCCATTCTTGAGGATCTGAATGTAGAGTGGATTGGCCATCCTGATATACAGCATCATTTTCTTTTACCAAAGAGTGTAGTTAGCTTTGTCAAAGGTAGGGATTTTGATGCTACTGATTTTCTGTGTATTCATTATTCCAAGATCTTGAATCTGTTTACTTTCAGATTTTGCTCTGATACCACTTATTAGGTAATGAATAACACACAGGGGGGTGAATGAGTTTTACTATTTTTGTGCTTTTCTTGAATGTTTATGGTTGAACAAAGTAAATTAAATCTTGTAGTGAAATATGTTCATGCAGAATTTAAGCTTGCAGAAAATAAAGAACCAAGATCTTCAAAACTCACTTAATTTTATATTAAAATTAAGACTATTTTACTACAAAATTTTTAGGCTCTTTGTTGATAAAGAGCTTAGCTTCTCCTTGAGAGTGTTACCAAGAAATTTGATCTAAATTGTTACAACTAACTAAAGGACCAGTGTTAAATTTATAACTTAGTTAACTGCTGGTTTACACAGTGTGTAACAAGACATGCTATTAGCTTTTCCAAACTGCCACTTGTCATTTTTATTTATAGAAAAGTAGATCTTCCATTTCTGTCTTAGCATATCTTTAGCATCCCGTGTTCACTTTGATCTTCCTTTATCAGTTAATATTTACCATTGATCTTGCACATTCTTCAAGCTGCTTTTTGTAGACTTGTCAATCTAGCTGGTTGGATTGTTTGTTGATTATTTATCTTGAATATTGAACTGGTCTGTGATTCTGTACTTTAAGAATTTTACTCGAGATCTCCAGTTTAGGCACATAGAGATCTTGACATCTCGATAAGTATAATGACTTATCGAGATCTCTAATGTTGTAGTGAATTTGACTTATAGAGGTCTCTAAGTTCTCGAATGAAACTTTAGCTTGTCGAGATCTCTCAGCATCATGTCTTCACTTTGTCTTGTCGATAACTTAGAGTTCTCTAGTGAATTTTAACTTATCGATATCTCTGAGTTCTCTAGTATACTTAGACTTATCGATAACTCAGAGTTCTCTAATGAATGTAGACTTTTCGATAACTCTGAGTTCTCTAGTGAAGAAATGACTTGTCGATATCTCTGATTTCTCTGTAAGCTTTCTGAGTTCTCTATAAGCCATTCTGGAGTTCTGGAATGACTTCTCTATAACATTAAATCTGTGACTTGTAGAGATCTTGACTTAAAGTATTTTTCCTAAAACAGCTTTATTCAACTCCAAGCTTCTTTAGAATTCTTCTGAGGCATGATCTTCTTGATCTTCTTCCAGATAGAATTCTTAAGCTTGATACTGTTTATAGAAAAAGGCTTTAGTCTACTCTTTTGACATTTTTACAGACTTTAAATGTTACAATTACAAAATACAAATTAAGATAACAATACAACTTATTTAAGGTTGACAAAATGACTTAGTCTTGTTTAGATACAGGAATGTCTTACATAGCAATCTCTCCCAGTTGGTGAGAAGATTGCTTAACACATATTCATGCCTGTTAACTAGACTAACCCCAAGCTTAACAAATTATAAAAAGTAACAGTTCATTATTCTCCTTAGATCAGATGTCCATTTGGCTATGCTTCACACTTTGACCAGGGCAACTAATGATATTATTATCTTCAGTAATCTTTGACATCATCACTTATATATGATAGTGGTTCATCAAAAGAAATCACTAGATCTCAATCTAGGCAAGGTGGAGAGAGTAAGAGAAATAAAAGATTTAAATAATTGACTGTGACTACAAAAATATAACAATTACTTTACAAGTCACAACTGCTTCTAATGAAGACAAAGGTATTCTGGAGATAGAAGCTGGTGCTGAAGCAAGTCAATATATTCAAATTTTGAAAGTAAAAGGATGGAAGACAACTATGTTCTACAAGGATCCAAAGATTCAAGCATTTGACTCTAAGGTGAGTAGAAGAATCTTTGAAAGAGAAAATCCTGGAATTGATCATGAACAACTAAGGCAAATGGAGGAAGACTTCAAGAATTCCATGAAGACAGCAAATGATATTGTTGTTATTTCTCAAGTACTTTATGAAGATGATTCTTCTAACATACCAACCAGAGGTGTACTTATAAGGGAAGCTAGTCAGGCAGAAGATGAAAGATCTCTCAGAATTTCAAGCTATTTTAACTGCTGACAAGAAGCTTAAAGGAAAAGAGAAGATATGAGAGAAGTCAAAGATTTCAAAGTCTAAAGCCAAAGTTGTTGCAAAGAAGAAATCAGTATCTAAGGAAACTAAATATAAAATACTGATAAATCTAATCTATATAGTAGTTCAAGCTTACGATATTGAAGAAATATTTGAAGAAGAAGAATCAGCCAAGCTCGCCAAAGAAGGAAGATTTATGGATCTGATTGGGCCGATAAACTGAAATAAATTTCTGACACTGCTCAAGTTAAGAAAGAAGCTGTTATTCAACCAATCACAACCTCTGATTCTACTCATGTTGTTTCTTTCTTAAACCCAATTCAAGCAGATTTATCAAATCCTGATTCTGAAGACATAGTCTCTGATAAGTCAGAACTTAATTTTGAAGAAAAGAAGAAGCTACTATGGGGAAGCAAGAAACCAGCACCTAGAATAGATTCTTCTGAAACATTAAAGAAGATTTATAGTGGAAGTTCTCGATCTAGACAAGCTGGAATCACAGGTGGTCTTGGAAGATTAAATGTTGATGATCCATTTGAAGGAGATGCTTTGACTCTAAGAAAGCATTCTTATTTGACAGAAATTGGAGATAATGTAATGCTTGAAGACTTACAGAAGATCATATCAGTGCAAATTGTTATTGATCATACTGAAGAGAAAATAATCTATTTTCTGGAGTCTGGGAAAAGCTTCAGGTTGAAGCAAGAACAATTAAGAGACAAACCATGGCAGGAATTGGAACTTATTGCTACAATTCTCAAGGTAACTAATTTTGTAACTGCCAGATGGTCTGCATTCGTAAAGAACCTGATACAGTTAAAGCATAATTGAATTCCTTATAAATCAAACTACATTCCAAAGTACATTGATCAATCTGAATATGTTATTGATATGCCTATTGGAGGAGCCAAGATAGAAATGAGTCTAGGGACTAAAATTTTAATCTTTAATCCCAATGGAAAGAAAATTGGATTTCTGGAGCTGGATGATCTATCCCTTGGAAATTCAAAGTTATATAATCTCAGGGCTGCCATCTATCAAAATAATGAATTAACAAATGAACTAAGGGAACATAAACAGAGGATGCAATGGTATTTGGATGTTATGGAAGAGAATCTGTTGAGGAAGTTTCTTGAAGATTTTCCAGATTGTGTTAGAGTTCATAATGTAGAGTAAAATTTGATATTCACTGAAGTAAGATTGAATATGCATACTTAATTCCTGCATTTAGATATTTTTGACATCATCAATTGGAACTTGTCCATATTTTCATAATGAACAAGTTGAGGGAGATTGTTAGGAGCAATTGATGATATCAGCAGAAACTATCAGAAGTTCACATCAGAACTTATATCAACGGATGATGATATCAACAGATCAACGGATGATGTAATTAGTATTTATCACATCAATAGATCTTCGATAAGGAAAAGGAAAAAGGAACTCAAGGCGGTGAAGGACTTTATCTCAGAAGCATTGTATTAGGTTTCCTTTTTGTTAATAGAATAAGATTCCTTATACATTGTGTAGTTGTGCTCTATATAAAGCAAATATTAGGTTCATGCTATATGCATTGCGACATTGTTATATTTTTCGCATAATCTAGCAGATCTCAAGGATATTTGTTCATCCTTTTGAGAGAGTACGTTTGTAATCTCTTTTTTATCTGTTAATATAAAAACCGTTAATTCTGTTGAAGCTTTGTCTAATTAATTGTATTAACTGTATTCACCCCTCTACAGTTGATTAAGGGCCTAACATACTCGGACCTCATAGTCATTATTATTCAAGAAATATTATGTTTGTACATATATTAAGTCAAAACTTTTGTCTGAATTATCGGTAAAGATAAATGATTTTTACGGTCGTTCCGAAAGGCTGTTTTAACGTTCGAAAGATCCGAAATGATACTTAAATATATATTTTTGACTTGAAACTTGGGATTTGACATAAATATATTTATTTCTAATATTGGTAGGAATTTCATAAATTTTCATGGCTTTTTTCTATGACCCCTAAAATCCGTACGTAACTGATTTATCGGTCGCTTAAACATCATAGATGGTGAAATAATTTCAAGGTGAAATTTTTACCATGATCTCCTGGAATTATTCAATTTAATAGAAAAATGTATTTTTTATTCATTTTTCTCATATTTATTCACTTTATTTTGAGATGTTTAAATATGGAATAAGTAAGAAATGTTTTTGTATGATAAAATCAGTTGTACAATAGCTCTTGGATGTGTGCAAAGGTCAGCCAATAATTTTCCATGATTTAAGAAAGCTTGTTCCCATTGTTGGTCACATTTTGGCCTACTTAAATACACTTCCTCACTTGCATTGTTGAAGCCATTTTGAGCAAGAAAAATTATGGAGCTTTGCCATCCCAAACTCTCTCTTTTGCAGTAGCAAAAACCTCTCAAAGGTTCTAGCAAGCAAGCCTTTATATTTCTTAAGTTTCATACCTTTTTTTGCCCCTTCCTTGCTCAAATCTCTCACACCTTGTAACACTTACTTAGGAAACTTAAATACCACTTTCTTGCAGCCTCTAAGTGTCCCAAGAACCTCCCAAAATTTCATGTTTATTGGCCAGACTCCGGCCAATTTTGCGGCCACTTTACGGTAACTTTTCGGATTCGTTTTGGTGTGTTTTCGGCTTCGATCCTAACTTATATCTCTTGTAACTCACTCTTTAAATTAAGAGGGATTTGAACCTTTATAAGGTCAAGATTCATAAGTTAGTTAATATTTATTTTAGTGCTTAATTGTTCGATCTTTTGCGCAAATATTCCGTTAGTTTACAATTTTATGTATTCGTGCTAAACTAGTTAAACCTTGTTAGTACACTTAATTTGTAAACATATTTAGGAGAGTTTCTACCTCATCTAATCTTTACTAAATTAGTTGTTAATATTCTGTAGATCTTTATCCGGAATTAAAAACAACTTCAATTTATTTAAATTCCAAGTCGAGGCAATTTTGTATAAGTCGATCTACGACCATAAACAAATAACCTCCTTGTTGAGTTAAAGTAAGTAAAAATTTATATTCCAAGTTAAAAGCACTTTGTATAAATCTCATATAGAGATAGAAACGAAATCTTCCTTGTCGAATATTTACAAAACGGTTTCTTTTGTATAAGTCAAAAGTAACTACATAAACAATAAACTTCTTCGTCTGAAATATAAAATAACTTAAAGACTCGCTCTTATTCCGAGTTATAAGCTATTTGTATAAATCTCATTATAATTATAAGAGATATAAGCAAAACGCTTCCTTGTAGAATATTTGCAAGCTAGTCCATTTTATTTCCGAAGTTGAAGTAAAATTTGTATAAGTCGATATAATACGACATAAACATATACTTCCTTGTTTGAAATAAAAAGAGACTTAAACTAACTAAATTCCGAGATTACAAATTTTTGTATAAGTCTCGTTATAATTATAAGAGGCATAAGCAAAATATCTCTCGTTCAATATTAGTAAGTTTTTTACAACTTCGAATCCGAGTTCAATATTAGTTTCTAATGCTTGGTCAAAAACTTGATTCATGATCTTTAATTGTTTTTTCACTACATAAATTGATTGATATGAAAAGATGAAATTGTAATAATTTATGACTGATAGATATGGATACAAAAGGAAGGAAAAGTTGGTAAGCGATACCTAGGAAATTTTAAACTTTCCTTTAGTTAGTTTGTAGAAAGAAGCTAAAAAAATTATTTATTTTATTTTATATTGCTGATAAATTATACAAATGATTATTGAGAATCTGAGTTATAATATTTTAAAAATAAAAGTTTATCCGGAAAATCAGTTTATCAGTTTAGAAACAAACACATGTTTTCAAGGAAGCATGTAAATTACAAATTTCGTTATTTTAGATCTTTTTTTAAAAAAAATTGAAAAGATATCGATTGATTCATTACAAATCTTCATGAAAATTTTTCGGTGATTCTACAAAATCATATAAAGATTTAAGTAAGCTAAATATATGAAAAATGTAATGTTCATAAATATATTAGTTGTCTTATTTTACCTAAAACTGTCCAATATGTTAAAAAAAACCCTATATATATAGATCTTGGTCAAATCTTCATAAAGATATTCATTTAATTAGATTAAAAATCATTACAACAATTAAGTAAGTTGCATAAATTCGAGAGATACAATGTAAAAAATATCCTACGAAAACCAAGATGTATTGTAAAATGATCTTAGATTATAAGTTCTATTAATATAAAATATCATCGTATCGGCTCTTGTTGCAAGTCACAGTTTAGCACTGTACCATCTCTCTCGTGCAAAAATGATGAAGGTTAGTTTGTACTTAGTTTGAAAGTACAAAAACACATATATTCTACATCACCATTTTTGGACAGTTATAGTATAATGTGTTGTGTATTATTATTTGTAATTTAATATGATCTACATAACAATCTCTTGCTAAATAATGTCAAATTATTTTATTATTTATAATTTATACATTGCTTGTGATATTTAACCTCTACATTATACTCCAAGTTGATGTTTGGATGAATAAAAAGTTAGCCTAGTTAGCCTAGTTCTGACATATTTTTTGAAAATTACGTAATGATTTCAATATTATCAAATTTTGCAAGGTTGCTTATCAAGAACAGAAGAAGGCCTTAAAGCTAAGAGGAAAGGCTTCTTAGTCGGAATTTGTGAATATAACTCTTTTGGTTCATTGGTATGTAATACAATACTCAATATAGAGTCGTTGGCAATTAATATAAATATGAAATTGATCATTTGCGTATATATTGATGACAGAGAGTACCAAAACCATTCGCCATGGAATTTGGTGCCAAACTTCCTCGACAAATCTTTCTTATTTGCAGTGGAGGAATTAATTTTGAAGGATTTTATGATAGTGATAATAAAAATTTAATTGGATTTGAAAATTTTATGAAAAGCCATAATGTCCGACAAATGTATACGGTATTGTTGAATTATATTGGAGGTGGAAATTTCTTTATTGAGATATATAATTCATATGGTCTGGCAATAGATTATTCTGGTTGTGATTCACAAAATTATGTGAATATACCTAATAATATCAAAGAAAAAGAGTTCATTCTCGGTTTGGATGATTTGGGGGATTAAAAGGCGAGGATGCGTTATTTTTTTAGCATACTTGGAAGGGATTTAAGTTTTTACGAAGATACCATCCGCCCATCTGATATTGTCCCATGGAAAAGTAAAATGGTTGGTTGATACATAAATGTTTTCTTATATTTTTCTTGTGTTATAAATGTTTAACTTTTTGATTATTTTACTGATACAGCTACTTCCGAAAAAAATGTCAGAATTATATGGACAATGGAAAGACGGGGACACAATACAATTGTGTTTTCTATATAAAACCTGGGAAGTTAAAATTGAAAAATCCCACAATGATTGTTATTTTGGTAATGGATGGAAACAATTTGTGAGGTATAGTAAAGTGGAAATATTTGACATTCTTGTGTTCGATTCACTTATTTCATTGGACGTACACCTGGTTCATGTTTGTCTGTTCAAAAGTGATGATATTCGACCACATGAAATGTCATTAGGTAATGTTTGGCCTTTTTGTGCTTTATTATTAATAATAATATTCATTATATGAGATTAGATGATTAATGATACATCAATGATTCTTTCTAAGTATATATGTCTTTTGAACAGGAACTGAAGATAGGACTGCATCTGTTTTACATGTAATGCACTTGCATACATGGCATTACAAAGAAATTGTAAGCTAACTTGGTACATACATTAATTTTTTAGTTTATTGTTTCAAAAATATGTACTACAATGTCTTCTAAACTATTGCTACCTGACAGATTCCACCAATGCTGGTTCGTCTATTTTATGATCATATGCTTTCCAACGCGAATACGGTACGTTACGGAGATACTATTTTTCCAGTATCGTATAAAAAAGACACAGGGTATTGGAAAAATGGGAAAATCTTCAAGCAATATAATCTACAGAGACATGATACCTTTTTAATCACGATTGATGGAAATCATGAAGTCAGGATGAGAATTTACAGGAGCGATGAGATGGAGGTGGAATATGATTTAATATCTTCGAGACCTGATATTACACATGGACAATGGTTTATGAAAGATATGCAGAAAAAGATTGTTCAAGTACTTTATAAGTTTTTACACAATTTAATATATCATCATAATAATATAATGAAGCATAATGTATCTTATTACTATATTTTCAGACGTGGATGACATAGATTACACAAAAATAATATCAGAAGAAGGAGAAGAACTAAATAATGATATAATTGTCTAAATTAGTGATGATAAAGATGGTCATGATAGTGAGACCGAATACAATCACATAGATAATCTTGATATTATTGATAATAGTGATGGAGACGACAATATCGAAGATGGACTTGAGGAAATGGGCGAAAACATTATTGAAGAAGTTGCATTTACTCTTATGAAATCTCATGTGGGTACACACTGTAACAGATTGGTAAGTTTTCAATTTATTATTTTTAATGTGGACAATAGTGGAAGATTCTTAAATACCCAAAATTATGAATTGGAAACAATAATTTTGCAGTACATTGATGGGACCCTGTATCCTATCGTAGAAGATTTGGGCAAATTTAGAACACTGGAATTAACGTGACGAATGGAAAGAGAAGGTTCTCGGCCGGATGGAACAAATTTGTGCGGGAAAATGGACTGAAATTTAACGATGTAGTTGTTCTTAGTTTGCGGGCAGATGAAGTAACTTTTGATATAGTAGTTGTTGAGTAGTATTTGGTAATCCTTGTTTATGCTCTGTTTTTTTACCATTTTGGCCTGATTTTGCTACTACTTAGTTGCAGTTTACTATTTTGATTCTGAATATTTTTCAGCAGTCCTCCTTATAGTTTTTAAAGTAATGTACGCTTGTCCTTATGCAATTTTGTTAACTGTTAAACTACATTTTTCCAAGATTTCAGACTGCTAAATCACATCATATTATCACTATGACTTGTCAACTATTTCCCTCATAATTATCCTATGCATCATTCTTTCTATTCTTCATTACTTCTTGGTTTGTTAATTAAATCTCCAATCTTTAAGCCATGTTTAATACATGTAACCAAGCACATGTCAAGTTTTAGCGGAATGTGGAATCTGCAATGAGTGGTTTTGCCTCCTGGGAGAAACGTAGTTGTAATTCCAGAGTAGGCCACGTGAATCACATTATAACCTAAACTACGTAGTCTGCAACAGAGTGTTTTCCAGATAAATGTCTTCCCACGACCACTTGAAGCATATATAAAAAACACGCCACCGGCATTATTTGCGACACTGCTGAGCATAAAAGTATATGCCTAAAGTTGGTCTTCGTTTAAACTTGTAAATAGCTTCTCATGTTTCTCTCGCTGTTGAGCTTGGTTGTAACCAAGCTCTAACGTAATTAGTCTGTTCTCTAATTCATGTAAAAAACTGACATCAGGAAAATAATAATGGTGAAATCCTTGAGGATCTTCCCAACATCCTTGAACAATTTTTCTATTTATGCAATAAATGGTATATAGATAAATAAGAACTCTGTAATAGGAGAAGTGATATACAAATGTAGATTACTTAAATAATAGTTGCTTGTAATTCTATAAAGGTGTCGACGAATTGATAAGGTACATAATTCATTGTTGCGGGTAAATTTTGGATGGTGGGCCAAGGTCCATGTATCCACTCCAGAAATCTGTCATATTCCACATGGTCAGATGATTAGTTTGATTGTACTTCCTACAGTAATTAAAATAAAAATAATCATTGTTATATTTATTCGATTATATGTATCTGAGAAACAATCCAAGCCGATATTCCTTTTGTTTAAATGTTAACTATGTCTGTATCATTTATGATTTGTAATGACAAACATTATGAAAAATGATTTCTGTCGTTCTGTCCTTATATTTAAAGGTTATAAACCCAAAAATATAAATATTGTTTAGCAATCCTTCAGCTAATATCATCCCAAATAATAATATTTATAGTTAGGTTTCCACGGTGCTCATATGAAGATGCTCCCTGTTAGTGCAGGTTTCCACTGACAATCTTTCACCAAAGAAGCTCCAACTGCTGATGAGGGTGATACTCTAGAAAAATGGGGGTTGTATGAGAAATTAAATCTCACCATAGATTCCTCATATTATTTGTGGTACCTTACAGAGTAAGTATTATTGTCTACTAATATTAATCATTATCGTGTCTTTTGAAACATCTGTTTTAAACTAATTTTATGATCTTACTTTGTTTTCTCACTCGTGAATATAACATCTAATGAATGGTTCCTCAAGCATGGAAAAGATCATATTCTTACTATAATGTTAGCTGGCCATACTTTGCAAGTGTTCGAAAATGGATAACCATCAGGTAAATATACTAATATTGAGCTAATGATTTTTTCGAAGAACCTTCTTGCAAGATGTCAGATTATAGTTTTACTTGAAGTGTATTAAGTGCTCCACAAATTCTGTAAATGAAAGAGATCCTAATATTCTTAAAAAAGAAAAGAAAAAGAGTTTACTCCTGTGTAAAAATCACTTGTTGTTAGTTCTTAACTTATTTGTAGTGTTTCAGTGTTCGTTAACTTACAGAAACATACCAACCATAAGCACTTGTTTTAATCTAATCTTTAAATTTTTGGCTTTTGTAGAATATGGTTGATGCACAAAATTGTACAATCTTTTATTTTGGTTAAGTTGGTTTTGGAATAAATTAGCTCATTCTGGTTGTTGTCTCCTTTGCTTTTACTATAGCAGAGTTTTGTTTTTATCAATTTTTAGTAATCTAATAGTACAGTATATGTTCCAGTAGAATATCCAACATCTATTCTTTGGTGTTGATTGCACATATTTCCAGTAGTGTCTAAGTAGACACTTACTTGATAATCATGGTTATATTAAGATCATCAAATATATAGGTTAAAACTATTACTTGATCATTATATTAGATCATTAATTTATATCAAATTTGATAATTACGTTGATAGATGAGTGAACTCGTATGACTAATCTTCCCAAAGTGAGACATCCAAAGTTAAAGTACATATGATTATAACTTATAAGAGCCTGTCCAATGGGAGAAATCCTTAGTTAAAATTTTTTACCCGGCAACCATTAAATATAATATGTATAAACTTTGACACTCCGACCATATAAAACCCCTGAAACAAAAGAGTCATTACACTAATAGTCATTAAATTTGTCGAATCTCTTGATTTTGTTTTAAAGCAAAAATGCAAAATATGGAAACATTACACTTAAAAGTGTCTGGGCAATAATAATAAAAATGGATTGGTATGACTAAAATGATAAAAAACTGGAAATGCCATGATCACCCTATGCATTCGGAACAAAGATCCAGGCGAAAATGGACATTTACCTCTCCTAAAAAAAAGAAACAAATGGTTGTAATTAGAATTCAGGTTTATCACTGAACTATATATCGGAAAAGTGTCAAGGTTATCACTTTTATATGTGGTAAAATAATAACAAACTGCTTACCAATTTTATTTTCTTGCTGGTAGACCTAGCGGATCCTGGAGTATGTCCATGGTCCGTAATTTCTACCATATCAGACTATAAAAAATATAGTCACTGAATTATCAATTGTGAATGATATGAGATACAAAAAATAAATAGTTTAAGGATCATATGATGAAATCTGAGCATTAACATAAGACTTACATTTACTGAGTTTGAAATTTCAGAGGCCACCATATTTGCAGATATGGAAGATGTGGAGCCATTAGTATCATAAGCATCAATTGCATAGTAAATTGAACTATTGAGGATTATGTTATCATCATTGAGCTGAATTCAGAGTGTAATCTCTTTCCCTGCAATACCCTTAATATGTGGAGGATATGTTCCTGAATCCTAAAAAATAATTGATTCTGACAAATAAATTTATTACAAAATAGAAATTAAAAGTTGAATTTAAAACAAAGATACCATAATAATAAATTGGCACACCTTGAAACCCTCGGCAATAAGTATTGTTACTATTTTACCCACCAGTCATTTTACAGTACAGTCATAGATGACGAAATTAAACGTTTCTGTAGAGTCTTCAGCAAGTAGAAAATCTTGAACCTAAACATTAAAAAAATGATTAAGAACTTATGTGATTTTTTGAAGTTTCATATAACTATAAACTGGTTTAGTTTATAATTATACAACCTTTTTTGAGGAACATGATTGTTTTAATTGCATGTGGAGCATTTATATTTTCCTTCCAGTTTTGTGACTTCTCCAGAGCAATCCATTTTGCTGCATCTACGGTACCATCAGCCGATACTCTCCTCCACATTATTAATTTTACTTTGTATAGAAAAATCATCTAAAAAATGATTAACATATGATGAATAAAATTGTTTGGAGGCAGTAGAAAAAAAATAAACTCAAATTTCAATACATATGTAGTTAGTAAAACTGTGTAAAGAAAATAATTAATTAATACCTTCAAAAAATCAGTTGCAGTTTTCTCACTAAGTTCTTTTAGCGTGATAGTATGAATAGTATGAGAAATTGACCCTTTGGATTCAGTTGATGATGATATAGCTTTTCTCGAAGGAACACAACCTTCTTCACGGAGTCTAATTCGAGAAATGAAGTACATGAAATAATTTTGGTATAGAGAATAAATACATATTAAATAGCAATAATTACTCAAATGTGAACCTCTGTCTCATCTCAAAAACGGCATCATGGTCCAGGTTTAGATAAATTTTGGAAGCAGGTATAGTGCTAATCTGAACAGAGGCTGCAACCAAGAAAATTTGAAAATTATGCTTCATTGCTGCAATATTTTTTATAGTTTTATTAATAAAGAGTTTAGTTCATTAAAAATTAACTAATTATAAAAAATCTTAAGTTTGGTAGTGGTCAATATGACAATCACTCGCTCTTCTTTTGGAATCTCTTTATAACATGCATCAATTGCAATTGCAAGATTACCCTACACGGTAACTTTGGAGGAATGCCTAGAATAAAATAATAGATGAAATAATAGTAAACATACAATATGGAAAGTAATATTAAATATATGTACACAAACAATAATCAGAAAGAACCAAGAAAATTAATACCTTCCATCAGTAATCCAAAATGGACAATGTCCCTTTGACCAAATTTAGTACCAATCTTGGAAAGCTCCTCAAAACTCTTTAATACTCCCATAACATCTACAATCAATCTTGACGTTAGACACTTTTCGTGGAAAAAAATTACTTGAAAATTTAAAAAAAGGATTGTGTCCTCAAAACCTGTTGCAAATTCTAGAAATTCTGTACCACCGTTTGCTTGTGCAACAACAAATAATTCACTCAGATCCACAAATTCAAATTTGTGGGTAGATATCATAACATCATCATCAACAGGATCTACACTTGTCGTATGTGAGACATTAATTTTTAACCTAGAGGAAACATGTTATAGTGTTCCAAGAGCTTTTTTGGTGTAAAAAATAGAAAACACGTATACGCCACCCTCCACTATCTTATCATAATACATTTTTCCAGTAATCTGGATATATGTAATCATGTACATGATAATCCTACATAAACAAATAATGGTGAAGAAGTGGTTAAACATAACAAACATTTTATAAACAAATTGATGTTTAAATATAATTTATGTAACTATTATAAGTTAAAAAAATATAGATTTTACACTATCATCCAGCAGAATGAGGTTATATTTCTTGATGACATCGCTTGCGGTAGAAGAATTTGGAACCGAAGGCCACATTCGAGTTACTCTTGCTTTAATTTTCCAGGTAGTTCTAGAGAGGTCGAGAGAAGATAGTTGATCGGACATTGTTGCTAAAAATCTGGAAAATCGTATATTCAGCGCATTAGTTCGAATCAATTCAACTTTTAACTACATGATAGATACATAAAAAACCATGAGAAAATAGAAAATTAGAAATAGTTGAGTATTATTACGTTTGTGTAGTGGTTGCTAATTGTTAGTAGGAAGATGTGATTTTGTGTGAAAGGATGAACATGGTTTATATATGTGACTGAGACATAATTAGTGGGAGGAATTGATGTATGTATAGAAAAATCAGCACTTAATAATTGTTTCCATGATTCAAATAATAAATTAGTGATTTTCTAATCATAAAAGAATCAATTATAGCATGAATTATGGACATGTATGATATTATATGGATTATTGATTTTGTAAATCATAAAAAAAATCAATTAGAACTATATCTATATTTTTGCAGGGTGTAATTTGCTAATAAATAATTTATATGACTATTTACTCTTATTGATTCATATAATATATTAATCGCTACCAAATTATTGTTGAGGATATTAAATCTCAATAAAAATGTTAAACGTAATATATATGGAGTAGTATGCTGAGGATATTAGTTTTTAAGGATATAAAATTAATGTTAAAAAAATCAAATATATTAAATAATTAATTGGTAAATTTTGTTTTATAAAAGTAGAGAATAATTGTGATCAGCAAGATTGATGCTGCATTCCCTATTTGTTTGAAGAATAAGGTGTCATTGATGTTATCAACTTTCTTGTCATGGTAGTTACCATGTTGGTTGCACGTCAAATTTGTTGGATAGTAAGTTGGGTTACCCGGATCCATGGATAGTGGATGTAGTATCCGATTAAGTATAGTATTTTTATACTGCCATATTGAAATCAGCCGAACCTATGGGTTGCAATTGGGTCAATATGGTTATTATGGATAATCCAGCTGAATTTTTCATGACCAAAAAGGGCAAGCAAATGATTTAGTAAAGTAAAATAATGAAGGGTATTAAAGTAATTTGTAAATCCTAGTGCTAGTAAACATTAAGAATATATTGATATTGATGTGCCCATTAGCACATACTAGACAAACCCATTAGCGCTAAAATATGTTGAGAATTTAGGTGAAATGTATGGTTTATGAATTATTTTTAGAATTTTATTCCAATCTGTCATGTTTTTTAAGATTTCAGGTTCGGATTTAATTGAGATACTTTAAAAAATATTTAATTAAAAGAAATTAATTTATATCATTGTAACAATATGATAGGTGACACCCTTTTTTAATGTTGAAAAAATATAAAGTAGTATGTTATATATTATCAAGAAAGAGTCGTTAGTGCAGTGGTTGAGTCGTGATTTTCTATATATCTGTGTTTTAATTTTGTCATTTTGAATTTTATATTAACGTATTCAATTATTATATTAAAATTTAACTTTTTAAAAAAATATTATAGCTTATAAGTTATGATTTACCAAATACTTCAACAACTCATAAATAGTTTATAAGTAAAATTATCCAAACGCCTAAATAACTTATAAGTTATGATATTCATATTACTTATATATCACTTTTCAACTTTAAGTTATAAGTTACACTTTTTAAAAAACCACAAACATGCCCATAACCTTTAGGACACTACGACCACTTAACCCACAATTAACGGTGACCCTAAAAATCAATTAAATTACGAGAATATATTTTCATAAACTTATTACTCCTTCCGTCTCGTTCAATTTTTTATAATAGGGGACAAGAACTCATCACGTACTATAATATTTTCATTAAATATAGTTGTATAATTTTTTTAAAAATTCTTTTTTCTTCTAAATAAATATATAATGTTCAAATTTTTATATTAAAAAAAATCAAGACTATATTTTATTGTTTCTTAAAATATATTTGAAGCATGTGAAAAATGTAAAAAAAATGGAGGAGGGAGGTAATACTAAGGGGGTGTATTCATTTGAGATTTTAATGGATTGTTAATAATCTATGGATTTTAATGGATTTTGAAAATCCATGGATTGTTTAAATTCCACATAGATTTGGATGTTGATTTTTTTAATTCTATGCAGATTTTGGTGGATTTTGATGGAATGATTTTAATGGATTGAATAAAATCTCACAGATTTTATTGGATTGTTTTACTAATATTTTTTTAATTAATAATTTATATATCAACTAATAGAAATGTTGTAGTTCAAAATAAATAACAAGATTCAAATGACAAGTCCAACTCATCAACTAACAAAAAAAAGTGTAACTCGTCACTCAATATCCGTTATATTCCTCACTCTCATCATATTGGTCTTCTTCATATTCATCGTTTACCGGATTACGAGGCCTATTTTCCCACATAGAATTAGCGATGGTAACTCTCCAAGTATTTGTTTTAGTCCTTTGCTATTGTTGGCTTGGCATATTTGATTCAAAATTATCCGCTTCCTCCATGTCTGAAGATTGGTCATCTACTACTTCAATGGGAAATTCATCATTGCGACATTCTTTTCGAAAAAATTATGTAAACCAGCACAAGCTAATATAATACCAACTCTGCTAGTACTTGAAATGAAAATGGAGGTGCAACTTTAAATATCGTAAATCGAGATTTGAAGACACCAAAAATTCTCTCGATTACATTACTCAACGAGGAATGACGGAGATTAAATAGCTCATTTGCATTTCTTGGGTGACGACCTCCGCCACCAAACTCTTTTAGATGATATCTTACTTTACGAATTGCAGATAAAAATTGACGATGATTAGCAAATCCGCAATAAATACTTAACCGTTTCATAAAATTGATTGTCAATTTCTTCTTCGAATTCTTCTTCTTCTATTTTATTTTCCAGCACTATCGCATTATCCATTTTGTTAAACCTGCACTAATTAAAAAAACAGAGATTAAACCTCAACAGAGAGTAAACAGAGAGTAATACATATTTATGCAGATGCAAACACTTGATCTATGCAGATGAAAGTCATTGCTGGTGCTGTAATGAAATGGCGAATGGCGGATGAATGATCCACCTTATACAGAATTAGAATATCTTTCTCCTTGCCAGTGAAGTTTATTGCAACAGCTATAAACAAAATTATTAAGTCCATTGCAAAGGAGTCTGAAACAGGTATTTCAGGAGATTGGTGGGTAGATATACTTGTTATACCAATGAAGGACATTGCTGAAAAGAATGTTCAGCCTGCGTTAAATATATTCTAGCTTCTAGGTTACACCATTATTGAGTTTAATACATATTCTTAGAAAGTATATAATCTGTTAGAGTAATAAACTTTAGAAAGTATGAAAGATGGAGTTGTGAATATAATCAAGTTTCAGTGTTAGCTTATCCCCTCCCTGTCGTTGAGAAGTTGCAACTTATTTTGGAGAGGTTGACTGCTAATAATCGACTTGACAAATGTATATATATCTACATAGAGGTTCGGACCTTCAACTTCCAAGAAACAGTACAGGCACTTGATTTCGATTACCTCGGGGAAACCTTAGTATCTGAATTTGATAGTCTCCAAAGCATAGAGAGCTGCATTGAGAAATGGAGTGATGATTTGGAATATGCTGTGAAGCATCTACTGGAGTTCGAATATAGAGCCCGCAATGTTGTATTTGACAAAGAAGTAGTTGGATCAGATTTTTCAAATGAATGTTTTGCTAAGATCATAGTGAGATGTGGACTATTGCAGAGCTTCATCAAATTTGCGAACGCTATTACCAAAGGAAAGAAAGAAGCAATCAAGCTCCTAAAACTGTTGGACATTTTTGCATCTCTTAACAATTTACAGGTAGATTTTAACAGACTCTTTGGTGGGCAAACCTGTGTGGAGATCCGAACTCGGATAAGAGATCTCATCAAGAAGGTGATCAATGAAGCTTGTATATCTTCTGGGAACTTCAAACTCAAGTTGAGTCACTCGAGCTTAATATACAGGCATGGGGAAGGATATACAAAGACTCAAGCCACTCGAGTTCAACATTTTCCTACATTTTCCTGATGAACAGCCACCGGTATTTGTGCAATAACTTGAAGGGCACAGAGATTGGTGATGTGATGGGGGATATATGGTTGAGAGGACAGAAGGAGTGTGTGGAACATTATGTGTCTGTATTTGTGAGAGAGAGTTGGGGAAAACTGGCTCCTCTTTTAACTGATCAGGAAGAGGGTATGCAAGTCTTGTTCTCAGCTGGTGGGAGAGAGGTGGTTGAAGTACGTGATTCGATGAAGAGGAGAACAGCAAAGAGAGTTTGGAGAATATGTTGTGCTCCTTATTTCAGCCCAAGCTGGCAAAGAAGCATAGCAATTCTACTAAATCCAGGCACCTGATTGGTAAAATCAAGAATGTTGTCACCAACCACTTTCTAACAACTTCTTCTGCTGCTGCCTAATTCATTTGATTCTTATATATATATTGTTTATTAACAACATATTGACATCAAACAAATCCAAGTTGGTAGAATGGAAGACAGAAACAACTTGGTGTGTATATATTTGTTGGATTGGTGGATAAGTAACATTGTACATAGACTTTTCTATATTTTCTAAATTGTACGACATTATTTTCACGAGGACGTCGCTTCTAATCATAATGGTATTATAGTATTAGCAGACCTAATAGGTTACTTGTACACCTCTGAGATACTGCATGCGGATAACAGGCCTCTATTTCGATATGGTTCCAGAATAAGAGAACTCGATACAAGTCGAAGCAGTTCGAGAAACCTGATAGCAAGCTCATTTGCTAAATAATTATCATACTTTACAATTGCAGAGGTTATATGATATGATAGGTAAACCTGAAGCTGAAAGACAAGAGATGTACATAAATATTCCAGCATATAATACGAGCTCATAACTTCAAATTATAACAGAGTTAAGGCCTAATCTGCAGAATTATTACTAATATGAAGTGTTTAAATTCAAGAAACTAATATATTATTAATCTAGCAGCCTTTAATTTGCATAAATACTTAACCAGCAAATATCGATTAGACATAAATTAGCGGGAGAGAAATACTTACCCAGAGAGAACGATTTAGCTACACAACTGAAAAAATTCTTGCTAAACTGCAATAATAATTAGTGAAATCGATTAGATTCAGGACTTTATCTTACTAATAGCAACAAATAGTAATATTTTTATTAAAACAACTTGTGATCAACAAATAGAAAGTCATACAACCAATCAAATAAAAGTTTTGAACAATAAATATCACTCAAAAATTTATTCTCAGTACTTGTAACATTGAAAATTCACTAATTCTTATTTTTTACTCATCATGATGTGAATCCATTTTGCTCGTTCTTCGAGAGTCATTTTCATGAAACAGTCTTTCTTTGGTTTGGTGTCGAGCAAGTTCAACACTTCTAAATGGTTTTCTTCATCTATATTTGGAACCTCCTTAATAGCATCTCATGCGGTATATGTTCTTTCTTGATCCCCTTTTTTCCAATAATTGATAAACTCCTTTAAAAGTTGTTATAAGTTTATCAAGTTGCACTAAAAGATCATTTTTAGGAGGGTTTCCACTTGAGTTAGAACTTTCCTTGTACTCGGCTCTACCTCTTTTTGTTGGGAGCTTTTTTTTGGGCACCTCAAAAACTTCAGGAGAACCCATTGGCGATGAGCCGTTTTGTTCAAGCACAAACCCCTCGCTATCAACATTAAAATTCAAGTCGTCAATTCGCAAGTCACTCACTTCGTCAACTTCTAGTGTTCTTGCTTCAGTAGAACTACCCAATCCAATTGCGTTTTTTCCAACTGCAAACCCATTCCCAATAGCAATTTTTAAGTCTTCATAATCATCAAATGTCTCATAACGCAAGTTGCCATCTTTTGGGTGAGTTGTTGGGTTTTGTGGAGTCTATTAATTACGCCCATGAAAATAGACTATTCAGATTCAGATTAGTTTATGGATTAGTCTACTTTTCAGATTTGGACTGTAATTTTGATTTAGGCCTAGTTTCTTCTCTTATAAATACTCATGTAATTGTAAAATCATAACACAACAAATTGTGAGAGATCAATACAAAATTAGTGCGGCTTGTGGAGTAGGAATTTCCGAACCACGTAAATCTTTATCTTGTGTGATTGTCGTTTATTTTCTTGTTCTTATTTATTCGCTTTGGGTTTTGCTTTCGTTGTTGTATACTCAACAACTGGTATCAGAGCCTAGGCTTTCAGGCGAGTGGGAGCGATGGCAGAAGACGGGAAGGTAAAGATCGACAAATTTGATGACAAAGATTATGGGTTTTGGAAGATGCAAATTGAGGATTATTTGTATCAGAAAAAACTACATGAACCGCTGGAAGAGAAGAAACCAACTGCAATGAAGGATAAAGACTGGAAGCTTTTGGACAGGCAGGCTCTGGGGGTTGTCAGGTTGACTTTGGCGAAGAACGTTGCTTACAATATCGTCAAGGAAACGATAACTTATGGTTTGATCAAGGCTTTGTCAAACATGTATGAGAAGTCGTCTGCTTCAAATAAGGTGTATTTGATTCGCTTGTTAGTTGCCACTAGATTGAATGAAGGCGATTGTGTTGCTGATCATGTGAACGAATTTAATTCCATCCTAGCAAGATTGGCATCGGTGGATATTAAATTCGATGATGAAGTACAAGCCTTGTTGTTGGCATCCTCATTACCAGACAGTTGGTCGGGATTTGTCACTGTTATAAGTAATTCATCTGGAAGCGGTAAGATGACTTTTGATGGAGTTCGAGATTCGATTCTTGGAGAAGATATTCGTAGGAGAAACTCAGGAGAGTCGTCAGGTTCCTTGTTGAGTGCTGAGAGTAGAGGCAGAAAGTTCGAAAAGGGGCAGAATAAGGGGCGTAGCAGATCGAAGTCACAGAAGAGAGGACAATCCAAAGATCGCAAGGATATTGTTTGTTGGAATTGTCAGAAGAAGGGTCACTTCAGGAATCAGTGCACGGCTCCCGCGGCTCCAAAAGGATAGAGTAAAGAGGATAATTCAGCTAACGTAGTTGAAGAAGTGGAGGATGACGATGCTTTGATTTGTTGTGTTGAATGTTCGGTTGAATCATGGGTTATGGATTCTGGTGCATCATTCCATGCTACCCCTTGCAAGGATTTAATGTTAAATTTCAGAGTTGGAAATTTTGGTAAAGTTCGTCTTGCTGATGATGAGACTTTGGATATTGCGGGCATGGGAGATATTAATATCAGAACCTCTTTTGGAACTAGCTGGACGTTGAAAGATGTAAGGTACATTCTTGGACTGAAGAAGATGTTTTTATCTGTGGGTCAGTTAGATAAGAAAGGGTATCGAGTTACTTTTGGAGATGGACAGTGGAAGGTTATAAAGGGGAATCTAGTCATTGCTCGTGGAGAGAAAAAGGGGACTTTATACATTATTGAACAATCTAGCTATGAAGTAAATGCAGTTCCTGATGAGATTGAGTCTTCAACTTTGTGGCACAAAAGGCTTGGTCATATGAGTGAAAAAGGTATGAAGCTGTTAACTTCGAAGGGGAAGATTCCAGAGTTGAAGAATGTGGAAGTTGGATTCTGTGAGCCATGTGTTCTTGGAAAGCAGAAACGTGTTACTTTTGCAAAATCAGGGAGGACCCCCAAAGCTAAGAAGTTAGAGCTAGTTCATACAGATGTATATGGTCCAAAAATAGTTGCGTCGTTGGGTGGATCTCGCTACTATGCCACTTTCATTGATGATTCCACTAGAAAGGTATGGGTTTATTTTTTGAAGAATAAATCAGATGTGTTTGCTACTTTCAAGAAGTGGAAGACTGAAGTTGAAAATCAGATCGGTTTAAAAGTGAAGAGTTTGATGTCAGATAATGGAGGTGAATACAGTAGTGATGAGTTTAAAAGTTATTGCGCAAAATTTGGGATTAGAATGATTAAAACTATTCCAGAGACACCACAACAGAATGGTGTTGCAGAGCGCATGAATAGAACCTTGAATGAGAGGGCCAAGAGTATGAGATTACATGCAGGGTTGCCAAAGATGTTTTGGGCTGATGCAGTTAGCACAGCTGCGTATCTCATTAATAGAGGACCTTCAAGTCCTTTGGGGTTCAAGATTCCTGAAGAAGAGTGGCAGGAAAAAGAGGTAAATCTTTCACACTTGCGAGTTTTTGGTTGTGTTTCTTATGTGCGTGTTAAAGATTCCGATAGGGATAAGCTTGATCCGAAAGCAAAGAAGTGTATCTTCATTGGTTATGGCTCAGATGATATGGGTTACCGTTTTTGGGATGAACTGACTAAGAAGGTCATTAGAAGTAGAGATGTTACTTTTAATGAGAATGCAGTGTATAAGGATAAGCTTGTAGTCGATTCTGAGTTTACAAAGGAATAACCTGAGAAAGAGGAAGCAGTGCTTGAAGATATTACAGAAACAGATCTTGCAGGAAATAGTGGGAGTTCGGAGTATGTTGATGACAGGGTTCCAGTAACTCCACGGACTGAGGTAAGAAAATCTAGCAGAATTGTGAGGCCACCACAAAGATATTTTCCTTCAGCATATTATATGTTATTGACCGAGGATGGGGAGCCTCAGTGTTATTCAGAGGCGGTACAAGTGAATGATTCAGTTCAGTGGAAATCAGCCATGTCTGAGGAGTTTGAGATGAAGGATATGGGTGCAGCAAAACAAATACTTGGTATGAGCATCATAAGGGATAGAACTGAAGGTACTTTAAAATTATCTCAAGAGAAGTATGTTGAGAAATTGTTACAGAAATTCAGTGTCCAGGATGCAAAGACTAGTAGTACACCGTTGGTGAGTCACTTTAATCTCACAAAGAAACAATCACCTAAAACGGATGAAGGCAAGAAAGATATGGCTAAAGTTCCTTATGCATCTGCAGTTGGCAGTTTAATGTATGCTATGGTGTGTACAAGGCCAGACATTGCTCATGCAGTGGGAGTTGTTAGCAGATTTATGTCTAATCCAGGAAGAGAGCATTGGGAAGCAGTCAAGTGGTTGTTACGCTACTTGAAAGGCACATCCAAGGTTGCACTATATTTCAGTAAGAAAGATGTTATCTTGGAAGGGTTCTCTGATGCAGGTTTGGGTGGATGTTTGGACACAAGAAAAAGTACAACGGGTTATATTTTCACTTTGGGTGGCACCGCAGTTAGTTGGATGTCTCGACTTCAAAAAAGTGTTGTTCTTTCAACCACAGAAGCAGAATATATGGCTATCTCTGAAGCTAGCAAGGAGATGATTTGGTTGAAGAATTTTCTTGATGAGTTGGGAAAGAAACAGGCGGACAGTGCTTTGTATAGCGACAGTCAGAGTGCTATTCATCTTGCGAAGAATCCCGTGTTTCATGCTAGGACGAATCATATTCAGCTGAGATATCACTTTACAAGAGAGTTGATAAGTAATGGTACTTTGTCCTTGAAGAAAATCCTTGGTTCAAAGAATCTTGCAGATATGTTGACTAAGGTGGTTACGAATGAAAAGTTGAAGTTTTGCGTAGCTTCAACTGGCCTTCAGAATTGATTGATGAGAAGGCGCTGCACTAGTTAGAGTTATTGATTGAAGAATTGATTTTACTAGACTTACAAGAGTGAAGTGAAGATTGGCCAGACTCCAAGTGGGAGATTGTTGGGTTTTGTGGAGTCTATTAATTAAGCCCATGAAAATAGACTATTCAGATTCAGATTAGTTTATGGATTAGTCTACTTTTCAGATTTGGACTGTAATTTTGATTTAGGCATAGTTTCTTCTCTTATAAATACTCATATAATTGTAAAATTATAACACAACAAATTGTGAGAGATCAATACAAAATTAGTGCGGCTTGTGGAGTAGGAATTTCCGAACCACGTAAATCTTTATCTTGTGTGATTGTCGTTTATTTTCTTGTTCTTGTTTATTCTCTTTGGGTTTTGCTTTCGTTGTTGTATACTCAACATGAGCCTGACACAAAAAATATTATTAGCATAACAGTTTCTAACAAATAAAATATTTAACCGTTCACATGAATAATAGCATAAAGATTTGAATTTCCCTTTATGTACTCTTCCCAGACTTCATTTGGAGCGGTGAATCTCTTAGAAATAGGATCATATCCAAATCCAGATCTAAAACTCATAAGAGTTGAATAAGAGAGATACCGATTTTTGAACCATTTTAGTCGACCTTGATAATTGTTATAAGTCTTATTACACTTAAATCTTTTATTAAGCTGAGGAAGAATTCGATCGATTACTATTTGTTTAGTAAAGATACCACTATTATCACGCCATCCTCGACTCGCTGCATCAACCATAAGTTCTAATAACGCATTACTCTCGTCTACCGTCCACTGATCATAACCAGCTCTCTTTTTGGCACTTTGCGAATCAGCCATAATAGAACTAAAACGTTTTAAATTTTTAGAACAAATATATCACATAACGATGCATAAAAATTGACAACTGACAATATACTATATGATATGTAACAAAAATAACTTACTGAAAGGCATATGTCATAGCCTATTTGTTTATTCGAGGATTTATCTCAACTCAAATAAGAATGTAATAAGTAAATAGTGGATCTATCGTCAGAGAGATCTCACAGTGTAACATCTGTCAAAGGGTTAAGAAACATTATTCATCTACAGACTTGAAGACTTAATTCACTGGAAGAAGCTCCAGAAATTGATCAAGCCTCAGTGATATAAATCAAGATTATGGATTTAATCAAATGAGAGAGATCTCGTCAGGGTATCAATTAATTACAAGGATTTAGTCTGAAGAAAATCAAGAGTATCAAGGTCAAGGCTTGAAGAAACGTCATGGAAGTTAGTCACTCATGAACCAGACAGTACATCGAGTGTCAACATTGAAGTGGTGGAATTGATTAATAATTGACAGTAATTTTCAGAAGATTTTCAGAAGAATGGTTGCTACTCAATATTAGTATTAATTCTCTATTAATTAATTAAGTCAAATAATTTAATTAAGAAAATAAATTATATCTGCAAAGATTAATTTATTGATTAATTGAATTAATTGATTAATTAATTCAGAATTAATATTAAGGATTTTCAGAATTGTTATTAGATTAAAATCTATTAATAATTCAGTAAGACAATTTGATTTGAACTACTATGACAATCGGTATGACAATTGATAGTCATACCGAAAGTCTTGCTAGTTCATTCTGATTGTCTTGCTAGCTATTGGGATTGTCTTGCTAGTTCAAAAGGATAGTCTCACCGAAAGTCCTACCAGTTCAAATGGATTGTCATACCAGTTCATTTGATTGTCTTGCCGAAAGTCTTGCTGATTCAACTGGATTGTTTTGTTTACTTAAACAATAAAAAAGCAGAAGACGTTCATGCAATAATTCAACAGAACACACAAGTCAAGAACTCAGCAGAAACAAAAGCAAATTATTTCATTTTTCATCTGCTTTATTCAAGATCAAAATTCTAGATTGTAAAGTTAAATCCAAACCACTAGAATTATTTATCTTGTTCTTGTATAACAATCTAGCGGATTAAAATCCCTAGAACTTAATCTCAAATCGCATTTAGCATTTGATCTTTTTATTGCAAAAATAGAAAAAATTTCATGTCGAATTTATTCTAGATTTGTAATAATTGATTTGAGATTAATCCCTTGTAACAGATACCGTTGTTGTAACACCTTTCAAGTTTAATAAAAGTTTTATTTAACTTGAATTTTGTTTCACCTTTTTATTCCGCATTTTATTCGATTAAACGGTATTGTTTGCATTCAACCCCCCTTCTACAAACAAATTGGGACCTAACAATTGGTATTAGAGCCTTCTGATTAACGTACAAATCTAGATCCTAGACTTTTGTGTTTCTTTCACTCCTTGAATTTTTTATTCACTCAAAAAATTCATAATGACTACACAAAAAGTTGGAACCGTTAAAATTCCACTTTTCGATAAAGAAAATTATGTTATGTGGAAGAAGAAGATGCTACTGTTTTTACAAGTTGCTAATCCCAAATATCTGCAAGTGTTAAAGAAGGGTCCAAAAATTCCTATGGTTATTGAACCAGAGGTAATAGAAAATGATGTGGTGATCACCAAAGCGAGAACTTATGTGAAAGATCCTGAGGATTTCTCTCCTGCTGAAATAGAAGAAGCCTCCCTGGATGCTAGCCTTCAATTAATTTTAGTAGATTCCCTTAATCCCTTGATGAATAGACATGTGATGAATTGTAAAGATTCCAAACATATCTGGGAAACTATTGAGGTTATTAATGAAGGCACAGAGGAAGTTAGGGAGAACAAGTTAGAAATTCTAACCTCTGAGTATGAATACTTTAAATCCAATCCAGGAGAAGGAATCACTGAAGTGTTTGAGAGGTACAATGCATTGATCAACAACCTGAACATTAATGGTAAATACTATTCCATCAGGGAGGTCAACAAAAAGTTCCTTTTAACACTGCCAACTCATCTCGAACATAGAATCACTGCCATAAGAGAAGCAAGAGATCTGAGTGAGATGTCTTTGGAAAGGCTCTATGGTGTGTTAAAGACTTATGAGTTGGAGCAGATTCAGCAGAAGGAAGTTTACGGGAAAGGAAGAGTGGTCAGCACGTCTACTGCTCTAGTAGCTGATGAACAACAACAACAACCACAATATCAACAACAATCTCAACAGTCAGAAAGAATGGTACAGTCTTCCAAGGTTGAAGAAAATGTGATAGTAGCAGAATTTGATCCTCCTACTACAAATCAATCAGGAGATGATTATTATTCCTTGGAAGAACTGGAGCAATTGGAGGATGAGTCAATGGCCCTTATTGTCAAGAGATTCTTAAATGTCAGATTCAAAAGGAATCCCAAGTTCAAGTACAAGTCCAACTACAACAGATTCCAGAAAGGTGGATCTTCATCCTCTAACACCAGCAGTGGTGGGTATAAAACAGGGATGGTTGATCGAAGCACCATTCGATGCTTCAACTGCAATGAGTTGGGATACTTTGCCACAGAATGCAGGAAGCCAAAACAAGTTAGGAAGAACTCTTACGATTCTAATCAGAAGAGTAAATCTGAAAGGGCTTACCTGGCAAAAGGAAGAAGCTGGGATGATACTGACAGTGAAGATGAAGAAGTTGGGAATCTTGCTCTCATGGCTAGTGATGCAAACACCTCATCATCAAGAAAAGAGGTAAAATTTACTGATGCTGAATTAGTTTATCATCTAGGAGGTTCCTTAGATTGTGCTCGTCGTGATAATGAATTGTTAAATCAACAAATCAAGACCTTGAGAAAGAGGTCAATGAATTAAGACTTGTGCACATTAATCAAGATAAATTAAAAGAACAAGTATCTTTTCTAGAGAATAGAGTTGACTGTTATAGACAACTTGAAACTATTCTCAAAGACAAGATCACCGGTCTTGAGGCTAAGGTTAAAGCTTACTTTAATTATTGTTCGAAGTCCAAAGAGTTTTACAATAAGCAAGCTGTTAATCAAACATCTGGAATAGGTTATGATTACAATGCTGCTATTGGAAAATTAGGCATAAACTCCCCTCCTCATTACTGTGCTAAAGGTAGGGAAGTACACATGTGCTTAAGGGTGTTGATGAACCCCTCTATAAAGAATCAATTGCTGAACCATTTGATGAGACCTCATTTATTATTCAAGAAGAAATCTGTGCTGAAGATATGCTAATGAGAAAGCTGTCTTCAAGTCAAGTGTCTCAAAAGTTCCAGTCAAGGTTGTGGAAAGCAACTGAGACTAACTCAGAC
>NW_027421705.1:0-2104 GCF_009905375.1 Apium graveolens
CAAGCAAATAAGTGTGAATGAGATGAGCATGAATTATCTAGAAAGAGGACAATCTTCCTGCATCAAGTCTCCAAAGGCTTGTAACAATTCTTAAACCAAGGGCAATTATCCAAAATCATCTTTGAAGAACCCTTGGACACTGATATGAGACACCCAAGCCTGATGAGAAGAAGCTTCTGTCAAGATCAATTGTCTTCTATAAAGATCCAGCTGATTCAGCTTCAAAAAGGAGAATTGCTAAAATATCAGAAATGGAAAGGAAATTTTGTGTGGTAGCTGGACATCCATAATTTGTCAAGCAAAGAGAGAAGAAAAAGCCAGATTAAAGCAGGAAAAGAAGCAAGCTACTCTAGATGCAAAGAAGACTAAACAAAAGAAAGAGCAGATTGCTATCTTTGGCCAAGCTACATGCTGTGAATTCATCTCAACAAATTCCCTCTAACATCTGAAGCTGCTGAATCCAAAGAAACAAATGAAGAACAGAAGAAATCCCCAAGGAAGAAAGAATGGCTAGAAGAACAAAAAGGAACTGGATATTGTTGACAAGGAATTAGAAGATCAATTTCCTAAGGAACCCACACCAGTTTCAACTCAAGCATCAAAGCCCTATGTGGTATTGAAGACATAAGGGTGGTGGATCCCTACAGGATATTCATGGTGAACCTATTATGCCAAAGGATGAGCCAATAGAGTGGGATAACATACCAATTCCTAACTTCAGCTTACCAATCCTTAGCAAGCCAAAAAGGACAAAATCAAGGGCAGTCAAGAAAGTAAAGCTGTCACCTCTCAAATCCAAATCAGTAGTTAAAGCTCAACCCAAAGTCAATAGGGGAGACTACTTGTACTTGTGGACATCAAAGAATTTTCAGATCTAAATCTTTATGGATTAACTGGATGAAGTGAGGGGAATTGATGCATACGGGAACCTACCTGAAAGGTTAGTGTTCAAGTACAAAGGAGGAAGGGAGATTCAGTGGCCACTTCACAGGATTCTTCAAGAAAGCAAAGCTGTACTGATTAAAGTTTAATCATCCTTCAAGAAGAACTTTGGGTTCAATGTAACTGCAAGAAGACTAGTATTGAAGAAGATTGAAGAACTAAGGAGTATTAGAGCTAAAGATGCACTCCCAAAGACTTAATCATCCCATACACAGGGAGAAGAGTGCATCTAAGGCCTTATGGCTGATAGAGTTCATAGATGACAAAGGTGTGAGAAGATTCTTCAGGTTAGAAGACCAATTGAGTATCTCTGGCAATGAGACTCTCTTGGAAATGCAAGAAAAGCTAGATCTCAGAATCTGATGAACTGGAATTCCACAGGCAACTCCAAAATCAGATTGATGAAAATAACAGAAATCTTAGAAGAAGATCCAGACCTTCAAGAAACTAGAAAAATGCCCAGGCTAGAGGAGCATCTTGAAAATGACTGTGAGCCAAACCTTTACATTTTGTTATTTGAAGCACTTTCAGTATTATCTGCTTATCTTTAAATCTATATATTTAGGATGTTTTGTTATCATCAAGTATCTCTTAATTTATGGCTACAATTCCAGTAGACATAAATTGGGGGAGATTGTTGTGCATATGTTGTGTACTGATGATTTCATAAACAAAACATCTAAGTAGATTTTACTTAGTAAAATAATGTAGCACTCGACGAATAAGAATGACAGTCCGACGGATAACTCATTATAGTCCGACGATGTTAAACTAATATCCGCGAGTGAGTAGCTTATGTAATAATAAGTGTAGCACAATTTTGTATAATCTTTGTATAGATTCTGTAGAATATAATCATGTTGACTTTAACTAGATATACAGAGTAGGTTGATTAATTATATATAAATGATGTCTTGTAATTCTGCATAAGTGAAATGAAGTCAAGTGCCAAATAGCTACAACGATGATTAACAAGGCCATCGACGGATGATCAAATGACTATCAACAGAGGTATATAGCAATCGACGGATTGATCAATGAAGCCATCAACGGATGTTCAGAAAAGTCGACGGATGATCATATATCAACGGATGTTCATAGAATCCAACGGATGATCATATAAAGAATTCAAACAGCAGTTGACCAGTGAAAGCTGAGCACA
>NW_027421706.1:0-142443 GCF_009905375.1 Apium graveolens
ATCAATGTATTAAGGAAATCACATTTTGGAATCCAGCAATTCGCACATATTGATGTGATTCTTCCTCGTGTTTAGTATTCCTCAAGGTTCTTTTTATAATCATACATATAATAATCTGGGGTTTGGGTACGATCATGTTAATGACCATTATAAAGTTGTAATGACTGTTCAGTGGTATCGTACTACTCGATCTAATGGTGCGCAGAATGATAAGGAAGTTCATGTTTATAGTTTAAAATCAAATTCATGGAGAAGAATTGGGAATTTTCCTTATTCAGTAAATTATGGACGATTACCTGCTACTTTTGCTAATGGTGCTTTGTTTTGGATGTGTTCTGAAGAAACAGTTGAGTCAAATCATGGAAAATATTGCTGCCTTTGAGCTTGCAACCGAAGAATATAGAGTGGTACCAGCACTACCTGCTATGATGATACAAGTTGCAATGTTGACAATTATATTGGGTCCATGGAAGGTTTTCTTTGTGTTCAGTGTTATGTTTATCATCCAGAATATGATGACGAGTTGGCGGAAATGGGAGACATATGGTTGCTGCAAAGGGATGGAGAAGAGGATATTTGGACCAAGTTAGTTTCGTTTAATAGACCATCTACAGTTTACCAGCCATTGGCATTTTCGAAGAGTGGCAATCATTTACTTTTGGCAAGCCAAGAAATTTTTTTGTGGTACGATCTTGTCAAGGAAGAAGTACGAGAGGAATTCAGAATTAGGGGTCTGCCTCAATACTATGAGTTAGTTGCTTATATTGAGAGTCTTGTTCATCTTGATGGTGTACAAGTGCAGAAGAGAATCAACTTATTCGAGAGAAAAAGGTGGCTGAAGACGACGAAAGTGATGAAGGTAATGCTGCTTAATCTTTCTATGTGAAGTTTAAATGCAAATTTATGTTGTTTGAATTTTGTTATTACATATATATGGTAAAATACAAGGAAAACAGTTTAAAAGACAAAATTAAATTTTAAGATGGGAAGTAATTCCCATATCAAAAGTTAGGCTTTGGCTCTCTGTGAAAGAAAAACAAGAAATACAATGTCTGAAATATATCAGAGTCATGCCTGTTCTTGAGCAAGTGTTTCAGCTAATGCCAAAACTTCCTAAACAAATATAATATAAGAGCCATGCCTGTTATTGAGAAATTGTTTCCGCTCTTGCCAAAACCTCCAAAACCTTCCTAATAATCTTCTTGACTATTTATAATCTGTTTGCATTTCTTTTTAACTGGGGTATTTTACAAAATCATTGCATAAAAAGTATATTTAAGGCTGAGTTGTATAGTAGTCCTTTCATCATAGATATGTGTACTGTTTCCAGCTTCTGTTACACGTGGCTTAGGTTTTTCCTTGCATCTCTTGTTGGACAATGATATTTTCCTTGATATTCATTTCCTTTCTTTCTTAAGTTTAAATTTCTATTAGGGCTTAAAGATAGACATTAACATAATTAGATTACTTCTTTACCTGTAGGAGTAAACTTTCAGATTTAATTACCTCTCCAAACTAAAAGTATATATATTATACATCTATTTTGATTATATGTGCATCAATTCACAAGCTTTATCTTCCTTCATTTCATTCCCATAAACTTTTATTCCTTCCTTCATTCTAATCATGTTTTTAAGCATATTAAATATTGTTTTCAAGCCCCAAGCAAAATCTTTATCTTTTTGAGATATAGTTCAAGAATACTAAGTGATCATATGACTTTTTAAAATCTTATTAGGCCTGTTTGGGCACCACTTATAAGTCAACTCATGACTTCTCCTCTAAAACAACTCAATCAAATCAAAGGCCACAAAAAACCCCTTATCCCAACGCAAGTCCCTGAAGATTAAAACTTGGAGTAAAAAAGCTACACATCTTTTCAATTATAGGCAAGTACAATAACTCAAACAAGATTTTTTTTCCCTTAGGTAACCCAACAATAATCAGATAAAGGAGTCAAATTATCTTTAAAATTTGAACTGAAGTTGTAGATAATTGTGGGCAAATAAGTATGTATGAGTGTAAGTATAGTAAAGTGAGAAAAATCGGGAAGAAAAAACTTACTACAATAATGGTGGGTTGAACTGGAACTCTTATAGTTCGGATCAGTGAGAAGATGGGCGGGGGAGGTGTGGTTGGGGGGTTATAGTTAAAAAAATATTGTTTTTAGTTTTCTTTAAACATTGTTAAAGAAATATTGTTAAAAAAATCATATAAGACTTATTGTTAACATAAAAGCCACCAAATTCGGTTGTTTTCATTGTTTCCAATATTTATAATTTTTGGAGGGAAATTTCCCGCCTATTTTTATTAAATTTAATAAAAATAAAAGTACAATTAAAATTTAATTCCACCGACTAAAAGCGCCGACTATAAATTTCACCTATTAAAAGTGACCGAACTTAAATTTCACCGCATGCGGTGGATTTTATTCATTCGTCAACGAAAATTTTAGTTGATTTTAAATTCCACCGAAATAGGTGGAATTTAACTTCGGTGGCTTTAAGTTGGTGGAATTTAGTTTTTTTTTGTTGTAGTGTTGGTGGATTGGTAAGGATGGTAAGGGGACTGTGATACAATTAAGTTCCAAAGGCAAGCCTCGAAGAGCGCAACTAAATATTGCTGAAGCAATAGGAGTAAAAGAAGGGGGAGTTAGATAAAACACACTAACATGAAACAAATAGTAGAATCTGTCTGTCAAGTGGTAATGTGTGCGGTGAACGCTTCACTTGAGATGAATTCTCCCATTTAGTTTCCATTTGGCATGCATACTTCAGAAAAAATGTTTATACTTTAATCAATGTTCCTCGAGTTAATATTTATACATTAAATAATGTTTCTAAAGTTCATGTTAAACGGTCCACGAACAAGGGTGTCAATTGTTTAGCTGGTTTTTGTTCTTGTTTATCAATTGTCATAACTGTTATATATCCCATGTTACACATATTAAAAAAAAGATGTATATATCTATATATCTATAATTTATAACATGTAACTCTATAATTTATAACATGTAACATACGTAATAACTTTTATTGAATCATATAGGAGTGCAAAATAATAAAAATTATTACATGATAATAATATACCTATCTACATCGTGCAACATAACATGTATAGTAGCACATGCTAAGAAATAAACATAGTGTACATTATATTTGGGGTACATGAAGAATAACATGTATAGTAGTACATGCTGAGAACTAAATATAGAGTACATTATATTCCGGGTACATAAAGAATACTATAAATGATCATCCAGTGAGTCGAACTCTGCACCAACACTTTGTTGTCTGGTATAATGTATAATGTCATACAAGCAAAGATAGTACTATATTTATAAAAAATATATATGTTGATGTACAATTTAAACAATCTAAGGAAAAATATAATTGAGAATTAATTATTTATATAATAAACAATCTTTTGACTGTTATTAAGTACTTTAGTGGCAAAAATATATGTTTGTATCTCTATATATGCCTAATTTTTTTAATTACTTGAAATTTGAATGAAAGCCATAAGATCGTACAAGTAAGATGCTTTTATCAAATTTATATAAATCTATAGAAGAAATCTGTTTTTAAAAGATTAGATGACAGAATTTGAAAATATCGTGATTTATAACGAGGTGATACTAAGAGAAAGGAACAACCATTGCACAATTTCCGGATAGACTTAAGAAAAAAAATCTTTGCAACATTTCTGGACTTATCAAGATGTTTGTAAGCGTTCTTTCAAGCTGTAATGATGAGTTCTCAAAACAAGCTTTTGGTTTAAATTATCGAAGTGTCTTAATAAAATTTCCTCACAACGATAAGGTATTAGCTTATAAAACATCCAAAAAAATAAAATGATACGTACATCTGGAGCTAGTCGAGAAAGTATCACAAAAGCCGCAATAAAGTATTTTAAATACCAATATTTTATACAGAACCTCTGATTATCCAAACCATAAAGTCATCACAATTTTCGACAAAGAAATAAATGAAAAGAATACATTGAATAATAACAACATATTCTTTAATGTTGGTAATATTATCATTAGCATAAACTCACCGAAATTATAGATTTTAGCATCAAAAGTCAGAACATGATAGTTAATAAGAGGAGAATTAAGCACTAGAGTGTGTGAATCAAATGATGATACCATAACATCCAACACTTACATAAAATTTTACTACTTACATAAACATCATACATTACTTGTCACAAACATAAGCAATGGACTTAATTAACCCTCGCTCAAATTTTTTCCAACGTTACTCTTGGAAAAAAGACATTAACATAAGCCTTATCAAAATTGCAAGGAGAGTATTCAAATTCTTTTGGAGAATGCAAATTTGAACCAAACATTTCTCATGAAAGAACAAATTTCCTCTTGGAAGATAAAGGCGTAGCTTGTAGAAGCATCATAGGACACAACATCAGAAATGAGAGGTGAACTTCTACGAAAACATATATACCGTGCCATCATTACCTACCAACAAATCCACATTTGAAGAAGGTGTTTTCTTGCAAGTATACATAGAATAGGTGGTTCTTGTATAACATGAGTTTCAAGAGTTGTTTACAAATCATAAGAATGTAAGAGTCCGGAAGGTTCTAGTGGGCTCAACTCATTATTGTTGTTTTCATAACTTCTTTGTGAGGAAGGTTCGTACTACCCAACTTTGAGGGCTAGATTTTTGTGTGTCGGATCCACACAATGATTAATTTTAATAGGCATCTCCTTTAGACATTCTATTCTAGTATTATTAATTAGTTAATACATTCCACAATTTCCTTATCCTTTAGAATTAGTTAATTAAGTTCAGCTTCTTTGTTTCTTTTCAAATATTAGAGTACTAAGTAACATATGTGATTTACTCCTTGCTTCCACTCACTGCTGCTACTTACATCATACTGCAGCTAGCTCCTATACTCTGCACTCATAATTCATATATATAAATTATTTACTTTTGCGTTTCAGCTAAATAAGACCACTGATCTAGGTTGGTTGACAAAAACTCACTAATTTACATCTTCAATTTCTGAAGATTCCGATGTGAACTTCTCCTTAGATTTCACTGTAATACAAGTGGGTTGTAACTTGACCTTGTCATTTCAGTTTTTTAAGATACAGATTCACATTCATTTTTCTTACAATTTCACTTAGTATAATTTAATGGAGACACCTGATTTCTCAAGCAAATTTGCAGGTAACAACAATCATAGTGTATGTTTTATCACGTACCCCGCGAGTGTTGTCTTTTCCTCGAATTCTTGATCCTGACTATGCATTTATTCCTCCTCCGTTTCTCCGCTTTACCCACTCATAACATGTTGATAACTCCGGTGAGCGGGCGGCTCCGTCCGATGGCGTTCCTGGACAATTTGTGCGGGGTGAGGTGTAGCTGCTGGTTGGGCGCCTGCAAAACAACACCGGAAGGGGGTTTGGCTCCCACGGCGCCTCCGGTGTGAGAATAAGAATAGACTTTGGAGAAGATGAAGGTATATATGTTTATGTAATTTTGAGGCTGCTGTGTATGTGTGTTTATATGTGATGGCTGCTGTGTGTTTTTGAGTGTATGAGAGTGTGTGAGTGTGAGAGTAAAAATATTTTCCAACCCCTAAACCCTTCGGTCTTGGGGGTATATATAGCCCCAAGGTAGGGTTTAGGGGTAGTTACCTCTAAATCTGGGCCGTTGGATCTTGGGAGCGGAGGACGCCTGGCTTGGGCGGATTGCTTACACGTGTCCAGGGGAGGACCACCTAGAGTGTCCTAACGGCCTCTGACACGCGTCGTGCTTTTCTGGATTGTTGGTTGTTGATAGCTGTTATAGTCACGTGCCCACGTACCCCTCCTTGGCGGGTTTTAGGATGTGCATGCTTTTGCTGGGACCCCGCTCATGGCCGTCTGAGTCCGGATCCGGATCCGGGTAGGCATTAGGTCCGGGCTCCCGTCGGATCCGGATCCGGGTAATGCGATGGGGCCGGGCCTGGCCTCTCCATTTGATTGTTCTGGGAGAGGGGGTCTCGGACCATCGATCGAGGCTGGTGTCCTTTAGATCCAGGTTATATCCTGAACGGGTCTCTTATACCCTATCATTCGCCCCCACTCCCTTATGCGGATTTTCTGGATGAGTAGAGTAGGATTACATGGTTGGCTTGGGAGAAAAATTTCTGCTCCTGGTTGCCCCCCAATCCGGATCTGGTATAGTAGATGCCAATCCGGATTAAGGTAGGATGGTTGATGCCTTAGAAAAATTTCTGCTCCTGGTTGCCCCCCAATCCGGATCTGGTGTAGTAGATGCCAATCCGGATTAAGGTAGGATGGTTGATGCCTTAGAAAAATTTCTGCTCCTGGTTGCCCCCCAATCCGGATCTGGTGTAGTAGATGGCAATCCGGATTAAGGTAGAATAGTTGCTGCTTCTAGAAAAATTTCTACTCCTGGTTGCCCCCCAATCCGGATCTGGTGTAGTAGATGGCAATCCGGATTAAGGTAGAATAGTTACTGCTTCTAGAAAAATTTCTGCTCCTGGTTTCCCCCCAATCCGGAACTGGTATAGTAGATGCCAATCCGGATTTAGGTAGAATAGTTGCTGCTTCTAGAAAAATTTCTGCTCCTGGTTGCCCCCCAATCCGGAACTGGTATAGTAGATAATCAATGCGGATTAAGGTAGAATAGTTGCTGCTTCTAGAAAAATTTCTGCTCCTGGTTGCCCCCCAATCCGGAACTGGTGTAGTGGATCCCAATCCGGATTAGGGTAGAATTATTTCAAACATGAAACTGTTGACAATGATCCAGACTATTGTTATTGATCCGGTTCCTGGGCTGTGGAATTCGAAAGGTTTGGGAATTTAAACGGTTTTGCTCATTTTCCCCCCTTCGAATTTGAATTTTGGGCAGTTACTTTGCTTGATAATTGGGCCATAATGATGACTTGATATAAATGTGCATTATGTGTATATATTTGTCTCTTTTTTTTTGTAACTGCTGGGATAACCAACCCCTGGCTGCCACGTGGCAGGGGTGGTTTCTCTCCCCTTCCCCTATAAAAGCCGCAGCCTCCTTTCTTTTTCTTCTTATTTTCATTCTTTTCTCTGATTTCTTCTAACTTTTTCTTTCTGGTTGCTTCTGTCTCCTTCTTACTAGGCTCTTTTTGATTCTTTTTTGCCTTAGCCCCAATTCGGTCGAAGACAGATCTCCTGGATTGCTGAGAGTCTCCGGACTCTTCTTGCTTCATCTTGTTCAAATTCCATCTGAGCCCGAGCTTGTTCATCTCTGTAGAGCCTGATTGCTTCAGCAAGTTCATGGCTTGTTAAGTTAGCCATATGCTCCTCTACAACTGGAACATTTGTGTACTTGTATTGATTTAGCTCTATGACATTTCTAGCATCCCTGATCGGGGTATGCTGTGTCAGTGGTTGCTCCTGGAAGGTCTCCCTGTCTCCTCCAAGTTCTTGAACTTGAGAGGGGTCTTGATCCTGAATATGGGTACTGGCGGAGGTCCTACCAGCTGTACTTTTTCCTGCTCTTGCCATCACCACAAATGTACAAACAACTGACCAAGATTTGAGGCTATAAATGTGGATCTGAGGTTGTTTTTTTGAAGATTACAAAAAATTTCCAGAATAACAGCAAGCAAATTTTCTGGGTTTTGCTAACAACAATACTAAACAAGAACAACAGCCTCTTGAACACAAAAGAAAATATGCAAGCTAAAACAATTCTGGGTTTTAAAATTACCAAGACTATCAAACCCCAGGCTTCAAGACTATCAAGATTATCAAACTCTAAACAACCAAAACTTAACAAGAGCGGGCTCACACAAACGTGGCCTAAAGTAACGAGTTCACACAAACGTGGCTAAAATAAACATTCATATTGAAGAAAGGTTTTGGTTGTTTATGTTCTTACAGTTTTGAAAGTGGACTCTCTCAAGAGTTTGCTGATGAAGATGAATCCAGGGGCACCGAGACCCAAGAATGGAGCGCCCCTCCTTCTAGCACCAAATGATAACTCCGGTGAGCGGGCGGCTCCGTCCGACGGCGTTCCTGGACAATCTGTGTGGGGGTGAGGTGTAGCTGCTGGTTGGGCGCCTGCAAAACAACACCGGAAGGGGGGTTTGGCTCCCACGGTGCCTCCGGTGTGAGAATAAGAACAGCTTTGGAGAAGATGAAGGTATATATGTTTATGTAATTTAGAGGCTGCTGTGTATGTGTGTTTATATGTGATGGCTGCTGTGTGTTTTTGAGTGTATGAGAGTGTGTGAGTGTGAGAGTAAAATATTTTCCAACCCCTAAACCCTTCGGTCTTGGGGGTATATATAGCCCCAAGGTAGGGTTTAGGGGTAGTTACCTCTAAATCTGGACCGTTGGATCTTGGGAGCGGAGGACGCCTGGCTTGGGCGGATTGCTTACACGTGTCCAGGGGAGGACCACCTCCAGAGTGTCCTAACGGCCTCTGACACGCGCCGTGCTTTTCTGGAGTGTTGGTTGTTGATAGCTGTCATAGTCACGTGCCCACGTACCCCTCCTTGGCGGGTTGTAGGATGTGCATGCGTTTGCTGGGACCCCGCTCATGGCCGTCTTAGTCCGGATCCGGGTAGGCATTAGGTCCGGGCTCTCCGTCGGATCCGGATCCGGGTAATGCGATGGGGCCGGGCCTGGCCTCTCCATTTGATTGTTCTGGGAGAGGGGGGTCTCGGACTATCGATCGAGTCTGGTGTCTTTTAGATCCAGGTTACATCCTGGCCGGGTCTCTTATACCCTATCACATGTCAATAGAAGTTTCCCATGCTTCCTTTTCTCTTTTAGCCCACTCCTCTTCATAAGCAATAGCTATCCATCGTTGTTCTCAGGTTTTACCTCGAAGTCTCTCCTTGTAGTTTTCAAAGAGCCGATAGTTTCTTCTCCACTTTCATCTTCTCCAAGTCTCCGAATTGTTCCATGGTAGAAGAAATTTGAAGGAAGTTTGAGGGCACCGCTCTTAGCAGCTTCTTGACCATATATGATTCTGCGATTTCTTCACCAAGTGCACATATGTTAACCACGAGTCCACTCATTTCCAGATAGAAGTCGTCAAGGGAATCTGTATCCTTCATGATCATTGCTTCGAACCCACTCCTTAGAGTTTGTATCCTCGCCTTCTTCACGCGATCAACATCTTGACACGTGACCCTTACAGCTTCCCAAGCTTCTTTTACAGTCTCTTTCTCTGCCAATGACAGAAGAATATCTTCGGGATGCCATGATATATAGCAGCAAGAGCAATCTTGTATGACCTGTTATCGACCACCACATTTTTCTCCTTCGATTCTACAACACCCAAACACCATGGGCCTGCAAGTAGACTTTAATTTTCATTGCCCATGTTGTGTAATTTCCTCTTGACGACATGGGATAATTTAAGCTCACTGCACCATCCTTATTTTTTCCCGTTTCCACTGTCAACATCTTGGGCATTCACTGGGGACACCCGAGCCCTTATAACAGAATGTTGAATAAATACAAAACAATCTTACATATATTACTAAGTGTTTAATTTGAAACTATGAAAAATAAGATGCACGTTCAACTCGTCTTTTATTCAATGAGAATATACAAGATAAATTGCCATGCTAGAAAATAGGAACTGCAGAAACTAATTTTTAATACAACTCAAACTCACCCGCTGTATACTTATTGACTCCTAAAAACTCTCCATGCCTCCAAAGATCACGTCCAACTACAAGACTCGCGGTTTACAGAGTAACAGGATAACAAGCACACATTTTAATAAATCAAATAAATAAAAACAGGTTTAGAAGAAAATCCCAACAATCTCAACTTACATCAGGGAACAATCTTTCTTTATCTTGTTTAACTAATTTGTTGAATTAGGGAATAAGAACTCTTCAATGTGTGCCTCTAGATTCCGTTTAGCACCTCCATCATACTCATCTTTCGATATATCATCCTCCATCATACTCATCTTTCGATATATCATCCTATCAATATAGGATATGCCTACTAATCCTAATGATGATCATGTGATAATCCTGATGAGAAATCGAAAAGAAAAAGAGGAGAAAAGAAAATAAAGACTTACAGATTTGTAGCACGGCAGAAAAACGGAGAACAGCGAAAGCGAAGAACAAGTTCCAAGGCTTCAAAATCTCGAAAATGACTTCGAAAATGCTCAGCAACGGGAGAAGAAAATGGCGACTGTTGTTTTTTTTTTTATATGCGAACAGAGAATAAAAGCGGGAAGAGAGCAGCTTTTTATAGGGGCTGGGGGAGGACAACCACCCCTGCCACGTGGCAAGGTGCAATTGGGCCTAGGAGCGGTTACCAAAAAATGTATATATACATTTATATATGCATATTTAAAAGCTCAATAAATCCCATAATCATTATGGGGCGGTTTTCTAGGGAGTTACTGCCCAAAACTTCTATTATGTTTTAAGTCTTGTCTGAGTCCTCTGAATGTGGTTTATCGGTTTGTTATGGTTTATAATGTTCATGAGATTTTGTAGGAGTGTTTTGAATAAGTTTCGGCTATGTGGAGTAATATGGTTATTTAGGATTCATTCAGTACTTAATTCCTTATTTTTAGCTTAGATAAGTGGTGTTCTCTTTCATAATATTATTTAATCTGTTTTGTACTCTTTTGCAAGAATAAGATCAACTTGAATACTTTGTGTTTCTCTCGTTTTACATTGCAAACACATATCTATATATATTACTGAAACCAGGACGGTAGAAGGTGTATACTTTCTTCACAAACACACCCACTAATGGCCCGGTTAAAGTTTAAGGTTAATATTGATGATTCTATGAGTCAAATTTGTATCCAATGACCTACTTGAGTCATTTGACGGTAATGAGTCATCTAATTGATGTTTAACCCAAATAATAAATAATATTCATGCAGACTAATATATAATATATAATTGAGTTAAAATAAAATTAAAGCTATTAAACCATAAAGACACCGTGCTACACTGTGCATAGCACGGATTCTAAACTAGTAAATTTTAAAGAATGAATTATTATAAACATCTTTTAGTACTTCAAATATAGTATATACATATCTCTCTGCACGGATGTCTTTTTTGTATAGGAGGGATAAAAAAACTTCTTATATTATGTAATTTCTTACATAAATAGTTAATTACTTTATTAATCTTTTATATAAATATTTTATAAATATATAATTTTTCTATGAAATTATCTAAATATGTAATTCCAATATAAATATTGGCTCTTGTAATCAATTATCCATTGATATTTGAATGATTTTAAGATACAAAATAAGTGTGATTTGCAAAAGTATTTTAATTTCACAAATCAATGAACAAAAAGAAACAAAAAAAAATATAGAAATTAAATTAAAAAATGATCCTTACTATTATCGAAAAACTTAATAAAATCACTTTGCTTATCACTTCTTCGTAAAAGTAATGTTTTCTCTCATTTTCAAGTCATTTGTTCATACTACAGGCATTCACAATATATATATGCCTCATTAACATGCGTTTTTATGATTTTTTTATTCTTTAAAACTAATATTTTAATTTACATAAAGTGTAATGTATAATTGTGTTTTTTTAAAAATGTTTTTAAAAATTGATTTTTCAGTAATAGAAATGACCATATTTTGTGATATTTTGGGCTTTTTGGGTGATACTGGAGCTATTACCCAACAATAAAAAACACTTTTTGCAAAAGCGGTAAACATAATTTCTTTTGCCCTTATTACCTCAAAACACTCATTTCCATCTCTACTGTTTTCACTCTTAATCATCCCCATCTTCATCTTCATATAAATTAAACTCTAAAAAAATGTCAGATGAACTGTTTGCCCTCATTTTCATCCACCTACCGGTGTTATTTTAAATGAGGTTGCGCTGCGTTTCAAAGCAATTTCGTGACTTGATAGACAGTCCATATTTCGCCAACGTGCATCTTCGTCAATCGGTGAGAAATCGTTTGAATCGAAATATACTTTGCAGAAGTATGGATCCCGATCTAAATTGCAAAAGTGTGGGTTTACATTGTGTTGAAATTGATACACTCCGTTGTTTTGAACCAAAATGTCCAGGGGGACGTTATAATTCTTCTACTCAATTAATTGGTATGTGTAACGGTGTTATTTTTATTTTATGATCAATGTATTAAGGAAATCACATTTTGGAATCCAGCAATTCGCACATATATTGATGTGATTCTTCCTCGTGTTAGTATTCCTCAAGGTTCTTTTTATAATCATACATATAATAATCTGGGGTTTGGGTACGATCGAGTTAATGACGATTATAAAGTTGTAATGACGGTTCAGTGGTATCGTAGTACTCGATCTAATGGTGCGCAGAATGATAAGGAAGTTCATGTTTATAGTTTAAAATCAAATTCATGGAGAAGAATTGGGAATTTTCCTTATTCAGTAAATTGTGGACGATTACCTGCTACTTTTGCTAATGGTGCTTTGTTTTGGATGTGTTCTGAAGAAACTGTTGAGTCAAATCACGGAAAATATATTGCTGCCTTTGAGCTTGCAACCGAAGAATATAGAGTGGTACCAGCACTACCTGCGTATGATGATACAAGTTGCAATGTTGACATTTATATTGGGTCCATGGAAGGTTTTCTTTGTGTTCAGTGTTATGTTTATCATCCAGAATGTGATGACGAGTTGGCGGAAATGGGAGACATATGGTTACTGCAAAGGGATGGAGAAGAGGATACTTGGACCAAGTTAGTTTCGTTTAATAGACCATCTACAGTTTACCAGCCATTGGCATTTTCGAAGAGTGGCAATCATTTACTTTTGGCAAGCCAAGAAAAGTTTTTGTGGTACGATCTTGTCAAGGAAGAAGTACGAGAGGAATTCAGAATTAGGGGTCTGCCTCAATACTATGAGTCAGTTGCTTATATTGAGAGTCTTGTTCATCTTGATGGTGGTACAAGTGCAGAAGAGAATCAACTTATTCGAGAGAAAAAGGTGGCTGAAGACGACGAAAGTGATGAAGGTAATGCTGCTTAATCATTCTATGTGAAGTTTAAATGCAAATTTATGTTGTTTGAATTTTGTTATTACATATATATGGTAAAATACAAGGAAAACAGTTTAAAAGACAATAATTAAATTTTAAGATAGGAAGTAATTCCCATATCAGAAGTAAGGCTTTGGCTCTCTGTGAAAGAAAAACAAGAAATACAATGTCTGAAATATAATATCAGAGTCATGCCTCTTCTTGAGCAAGTGTTTCAGCTAATGCCAAAACTTCCTAAACAAATATAATATAAGAGCCATGCCTGTTCTTGAGAAATTGTTTCCCCTCTTGCCAAAACCTCCAAAACCTTCCTAATAATCTTCTTGACATATTTATAATCTGTTTGCGTTTCTTTTTAACTGGGGGTATTTTACAAAATCATTGCATAAAAAGTATATTTAAGGCTTAGCTGTATAGTAGTCCTTTCATCAAAGATATGTGTACTGTTTCCGGCTTCTGTTACACGTGGCTTAGGTTTTTCCTTGCATCTCTTGTTGGACAATGATATTTTCCTTGATATTCATTTCCTTTCTTTCTTAAGTTTAAATTTCTATTAGGGCTTAAAGATAGACATTAACATAATTAGATTACTTCTTTCCCTGTAGGAGTAAACTTTCAGATTTAATTACCTCTCCAAGCTAAAAGTATATATATTATACATCTATTTTGATTATATGTGCATCAATTCACAAGCTTTATCTTCCTTCATTTCATTCCCATAAACTTTTATTCCTTCCTTCCTTCTAATCATGTTTTTAAGCATATTAAATATTGTTTTCAAGCCCAAGCAAAATCTTTATCTTTATGAGATATAGTTCAAGAATACTAAGTGATCATATGACTTTTTAAAATCTTATTAGGCCTGTTTGGGCACCACTTATAAGTCAACTCATGACTTATAAGCGGTAACAGTTTATTGACCAGTGTTTGTCGACCCAAATTATAAGTTGAATTTTTGAATTTATAATTTATAAGCTCATAAATTGAATTTTACTAGCGATGTACTTTTTCTTAACTTATTTGATTTTTCACTTTTTATTAACTTTATTTTTTAAATATATGTTTTAAATGTTATTCTAATTTAAAATTCATGAATGAAAATAATTATATTTCAAATTATCTATTGGGTTCATTTAATTAAAAAAATCTGACTCATAAGTAAAATTATTAAAACATTCATTTTAAATCATAAGTTAAAATTATTGAAAATTCACTAACTCAATCTTATTACAAAAAAATTTGTAATGCAAAATTTATATATGTAACCCTTGATTTTGTCAATTGACTAGTATTAATTTAGAAATTTTCATGTTTTTGCCAAAGGTCTACGGCTGCTAAGTAGCATGGCTATGGAGATCCTTGAAGATGCAGTTTGAGTGGGCTTGCTCCTGAAGGTTTTCTTACAATTGTCAACTCTTGTGCTAAAGCCTGTTTGTACTATGGATAATGAGATGACTATGAGAGTTTGATGATTTTAATCATGTATTGTTTTGTATCAAATATCTGTATCTTTGCAGTCCAGAATGTTTTGGTTTATGCCTTAGTCTAGATCATGTGCATGCCTCTGGAATAGTATAGATCATGCGGAGGCTAAGTATATTTCTGTTTTGCAGAAACCTTAGTAATTTAATACCCCCTCTGATCATGGGTGAGAATATATTCATGCTGTAATAAAATTAAATTTGAATGTCTTAGCATTATTATGACAAATTTTATAGCATCGCAATTGTCTAAAATTTGATGATTTATATTTCATGCTATATTTCATTACAAATTAATATATCTAATTAAGAAGAATTAATTTCTATATAGAATTAGTAAATTGTAGATTTCTTAGACCAAATTTCCAGCATTAATAGATCCACATTTCATCTCTGAATTAGATTAACGAAAAAATTGTGTCAATAGTAAATTAAGACGTATATGGGTATATTGCTAGAGATGAGTTTGCATATTAAAACGTATATGGATGTATTGCTAGAGATCAGTTTGCATATTGCACTACAAGAAAAATTACTAAAATCCACCACCAAATATCGCTGGAATTTAGCTATAATCGACCATATTCTGTGGAATTTAGTATAAAATCGACCGAAGCATGTTGGTGGCTTTTAAGAGGGTGGATTTTAAGTTTTACGGTAGAATTTATATAAAATCGACCGAATCATTGGTCGCTTTTATAAAATTTAAAATTTGAAGTTCAAAATTTTGTGAAAATTTGAATCTCCCACCCGAGAATAAATTACACCAAAATCGGTCGATTTTAGCATAAAAATGTTTGAGAAAAACAATAAAGAACCACCCCACCCATCAACCGTGCAACCACCACCTACCACCGGGAAAAAATTCCGGTGACTCCATCTCTCACCATTTCGCTCTCCGTTTTGCTTCTCCTTTCTCGATCTATCTCTTCGTCCCCTTCTTTCTAGCTCACTCTCACTCAATCACCATCTCTCCTGATTCTCTTTCATAATCTCTCCTCAGTCTCCCAATTCATCTCTCATATAAGTGAGCCAAATAAAATCTGCCAGCACCCTACAACAACCTCAACTCAAACCAACAAATAAAATCCCTCCACTTCTCCTCTAAAACAACTCAATCAAATTAAAGGCCAACAAAAAACCCCTTCTCCCAGAGCGCAAGTCCCTGAAGATTAAAACTTGGTGTAAAAAAGCTACACATCTTTTCAATTATAGGCAAGTACAATAACTCAAACAAGATTTTTTTTCCCTTAGGTAACCCAACAATAATCAGATAAAGGAGTCAAATTTATCTTTAAAATGTTGAACTGAAGTTGTAGATAATTGTGGGCAAATAAGTATGTATGAGTGTAAGTATAGTAAAGTGAGAAAATATGGGAAGAAAAAACTTACTACAATAATGGTGGGTTGAACTGGAACTCTTATAGTTCGGATCAGTGAAAAGATGGGCGGGGGAGGGTGTGGTTGGGGGGTTATAGTTAAAAAAATATTGTTTTTAGTTTTCTTTAAACATTGTTAAAGAAATATTGTTAAAAAAAATCATATAAGACTTATTGTTAGCATAAAAGCCACCAAATTCGGTTGTTTTCATTGTTTCTAATATTTATAATTTTTGGAGGTAAATTTCCCGCCTATTTTTATTAAATTTAATAAAAATAAAAGTACAATTAAAATTTAATTCCACCGACTAAAAGCGCCGACTATAAATTTCACCTATTAAAAGTGACCGAACTTAAATTTCACCGCATGCGGTGGATTTTATTCATTCGTCAACGAAAATTTTAGTTGATTTTAAATTCCACCGAAATCGGTGGAATTTAACTTCAGTGGCTTTAAGTTGGTGGAATTTAGTTTTTTTTTGTTGTAGTGTTGGTGGATTGGTAAGGATGGTAAGGGGACTGTGATACAATTAAGTTCCAAAGGCAAGCCTCGAAGAGCGCAACTAAATATTGCTCAAGCAATAGGAGTAAAAGAATGGGAGTTAGATAAAACACACTAACATGAAACAGATAGTAGAATCTGTCTGTCAAGTGGTAATGTGTGCGGTGAACGCTTCACTTGAGATGAATTCTCCCATTTAGTTTCCATTTGGCATGCTATACTTCAGAAAAAATGTTTATACTTTAATCAATGTTCCTCGAGTTATTATTTATACATTAAATAATATTTCTAAAGTTCATGTTAAATGGTCCACGAACAAGGGTGTCAATTGTTTAGCTGGTTTTTGTTCTTGTTTATCAATTGTCATAACTGTTATATATCCCATGTTACACATATTAAAAAAAAGACGTATATATCTATATATCTATAATTTATAACATGTAACTCTATAATTTATAACATGTAACATACGTAATAACTTTTATTGTATCATATATGAGTGCAAAATAATAAAAATTATTACATGATAATAATATACCTATCTACATCGTGCAACATAACATGTATAGTAGCACATGCTAAGAAATAAACCTAGAGTACATTATATTTGGGGTACATGAAGAATAACATATATAGTAGTACATGCTGAGAACTAAATATAGAGTACATTATATTCCGGGTACATAAAGAATACTATAAATGATCATCGTGCACCAACACTTTGTTTTCTGGTATAATGTATAATGTCATACAAGCAAAGAGAGTACTATATTTATAAAAAATATATATGTTGATGTACAATTTAAACAATCTAAGGAAAAAATATAACTGAGAATTAATTATTTATATAATAAACAATCTTTTGACTGTTATTAAGTACTTTAGTACCAAAAATATATGTTTGTATCTCTATATATGCCTAATTTTTTAATTACTTGAAATTTGAATGAAAGCCATAAGATCGTACAAGTAAGATGCTTTTATCAAATTTATATAAATCTATGGAAGAAATCTATTTTAAAAGATTAGATGACAGAATTTGAAAATATCGTGATTTATAATGAGGTGATACTAAGAGAAAGGAACAACCATTGCATAATTTCCGGATAGACTTAAGAAAAAAAAATCTTTGCAACATTTCTGGACTTATTAAGATGTTTGTAAGCCTTCTTTCAAGCTGTAATGATGAGTTCTCAAAACAAGATTTTGGTTTAAATTATCGAAGTGTCTCAATAAAATTTCCTCACAACGATAAGAGGAGAATTAAGCACTAGAGTGTGTGAATCAAATGTGATGATACCATAACATCCAACACTTACATAAAATTTTACTACTTACATAAACATCAAAGTTACATTACTTGTCACAAACATAAACAATGGGCTTAATTAACCCTCACTCAAATTTTTTCCAACGTTACTCTTGGAAAAAAGACATTAACATAAGCCTTATCAAAATTGCAAGGAGAGTATTCAAATTCTTTTGGAGAATGCAAATTTGAACCAAACATTTCTCATGAAAGAACAAATTTCCTCTTGGAAGATAAAGGCATAGCTTGTAGAAGCATCATAGGACACAACATCAGAAATGAGAGGTGAATTTCTACGAAAACATATATACCGTGCCATCATTACCTACCAACAAATCCATATTTGAAGAAGGTGTTTTCTTGCAAGTATACATAGAATAGGTGGTTCTTGTATAACATGAGTTTCAAGAGTTGTTTATAAATCATAAGAATGTAAGAGTCCGGAAGGTTCTAGTGGGCTCAACTCAATATTGTTGTCTTCATAACTTCTTTGTGAGGAAGGTTCGTACTACCCAACTTTGAGGGCTAGATTTTTGTGTGTCGGATCCACACAATGATTAATTTTTAATAGGCATCTCCTTTAGACATTCTATTCTAGTATTATTAATTAGTTAATACATTCCAAAATTTCTTTATCCTTTAGAATTAGTTAATTAAGTTCAGCTTCTTTATTTCTTTTCAAATATTAGAGTACTAAGTAACATATGTGATTTACTCCTTGCTTCCACTCACTGCAGCTACTTACATCAGTACTGCAGCTAGCTCCAATACACTGCACTCATAATTCATATATATAAATTATTTACTTTTGCATTTCAGCTAAATAAGACCACTGATCTAGGTTGGTTGACAAAAACTCACTAATTTACATCTTCAATTTCTGAAGATTCCGATGTGAACTTCTCCTTAGATTTCACTGTAATACAAGTGGGTTGTAACTTGACCTTGTCATTTCAGTTTTTTAAGATACAGATTCACATTCATTTTTCTTACAATTTCACTTAGTATAATTTAATGGAGACACCTGATTTCTCAAGCAAATTTGCAGGTAACAACAATCATAGTGTATGTTTTATCACGTACCCCGCGAGTGTTGTCTTTTCCTCGAATTCTTGATCCTGACTATGCATCTATTCCTCCTCTGTTTCTCCGCTTTACCCACTCATAACATGTTGATAACTCCGGTGAGCGGGCGGCTCCGTCCGACGGCGTTCCTGGACAATCTGTGCGGGGGTGAGGTATAGCTGCTGGTTGGGCGCCTGCAAAACAACACCGGAAGGGGGTTTGGCTCCCACGGCGCCTCTGGTGTAAGAATTAGAACAGGCTTTGGAGAAGATGAAGGTATATATGTTTATGTAATTTAGAGGCTGCTGTGTATGTGTGTTTATATGTGATGGCTGCTGTGTGTTTTTGAGTGTATGATAGTGTGTGAGTGTGAGAGTAAAAATATTTTCCAACCCCTAAACCCTTCGGTCTTGGGGGTATATATAGCCCCAAGGTAGGGTTTAGGGGTAGTTACCTCTAAATCTGGGCCGTTGGATCTTGGGAGCGGAGGACGCCTGGCTTAGGCAGATTGCTTACACGTGTCCAGGGGAGGACCACCTCCAGAGTGTCCTAACGGCTTCTGACACGCGCCGTGCTTTTCTGGAGTGTTGGTTGTTGATAGCTGTTATAGTCACGTGCCCACGTACCCCTCCTTGGCGGGTTGTAGGATGTGCATGCTTTTGCTGGGACCCCGCTCATGGCCGTCTGAGTCCGGATCCGGATCCGGGTAGGCATTAGGTCCGGGCTCCCCGTCGGATCCGGATCCGGGTAATGCGATGGGGCCGGGCCTGGCCTCTCCATTTGATTGTTCTGGGAGAGGGGGGTCTTGGACCATCGATCGAGCCTGGTGTCCTTTAGATCCAGGTTACATCCTGGCCGGGTCTCTTATACCCTATAATTTTCCCCCCACTCCCTTATGCGGATTTTCCGGATGGGGGAGTAGAGTAGAATTACATGGTTGGCTTGGGAGAAAAATTTCTGCTCCTGGTTGCCCCCCAATCTGGATCTGGTGTAGTAGATGGCAATTCGGATTAAGGTAGGATGGTTGATGCCTTAGAAAAATTTCTGCTCCTGGTTGCCCCCCAATCTGGATCTGGTGTAGTAGATGCCAATCCGGATTAAGGTAGGATGGCTGATGCCTTAGAAAAATTTCTTCTCCTGGTTGCCCCCCAATCCGGATCTGGTGTAGTAGATGGCAATCCAGATTAAGGTAGAATAGTTGCTGCTTCTAGAACAATTTCTGCTCCTTGTTGCCCTCCAATCCGGATCTGGTGTAGTAGATGGCAATCCGGATTAAGGTAGAATATTTGCTACTTCTAGAAAACTTTCTGCTCCTGGTTGCCCCCAATCTGGAACTGGTTTAGTAGATGCCTATCCGGATTAAGGTAGAATAGTTGCTGCTTCTAGAAAAATTTCTGCTCCTGGTTGCCCCCCAATCCGGAACTGGTATAGTAGATGCCAATCCAGATTAAGGTAGAATAGTTGCTGCTTCTAGAAAAATTTCTGCTCCTGGTACCCCCCAATCCGGAACTGGTGTAGTGGATACCAATCCGGATTGGGGTAGAATTGTTTCAAACATGAAACTATTGACAATGATTCGGACTATTGTTATTGATCCGGTTCCTAGGCTGTGGAATTCGAAAGGTTTGGGAATTTAAACGGTTTTGCTCATTTTCCCCCCTTCGAATTTAAATTTTGGGCAGTTACTTTGCTTGATAATCGGGCCATAATGATGACTTGATATAAATGTGCTTTATGTGTATATATTAATATACATATTAGTCTCTTTTTTTTATAACTGCTGGGATAACCAACCCCTGGCTGCCACGTGGTAGGGGTGGTTTCTCTCCCCCTTCCCCTATAAAAGCCGCAACCTCCTTTCATTTTCTCTTCTTATTTTCATTCTTTTCTCTGATTTCTTCTAACTTTTTCTTTCTGGTTGCTTCTGTCTCCTTCTTACTAGGCTCTTTTTGATTCTTTTTTGCCTTAGCCCCAATTCGGTCGAAGACAGATCTCCTGGATTACTGAGAGTCTCCGGACTCTTTTTGCTCATCATCTTGTTCAAATTCCATCTGAGGCCGAGCTTGTTCATCTCTGTAGAGCCTGATTGCTTCAGCAAGTTCATGGCTTGTTAAGTTATCCATATGCTCCTCTACAACTGGAACATTTGTGTACTTGTATTGATTTAGCTCTATGACATTTCTAGCATCCCTGATCGGGGTATGCTGTGTCAGTGGTTGCTCCTGGAAGGTCTCCCTGTCTCCTCCAAGTTCCTGAACTTGAGAGGGGTCTTGATCCTGAATATGGGTACTGGCTGAGGTCCTACCAGCTGTACTTTTTCCTGCTCTTGCCATCACCACAAATGTACAAACAACTGACCAAGATTTGAGGCTATAAATGTGGATCTGAGGTTGTTTTTTTGAAGATTACAAAAAATTTCCAGAATAATAGCAAGCAAATTTTCTGGGTTTTGCTAACAACAATACTAAATAAGAACAACAGCCTCTTGAACACAAAAGAAAATATGCAAGCTAAAACAATTCTGGGTTTTAAAATTACCAGGACTATCAAACCCCAGGCTTCAAGACTATCAAGATTATCAAACTCTAAACAACCAAAACTTAACAAGAGCGGGCTCACACAAACGTGGCCTAAAGTAACGAGTTCACACAAATGTGGCTAAAATAAACATTCATATTGAAGAAAGGTTTTGGTTGTTTATGTTCTTACAGTTTTGAAAGTGGACTCTCTCAAGAGTTTGCTGATGAAGATGAATCCAGGGGCACCGAGACCCAAGAATGGAGCGCCCCTCCTTCTAGCACCAAATGATAACTCCGGTGAGCGGGCGGCTCCGTCCGACGGCGTTCCTGGACAATCTGTGTGGGGGTGAGGTGTAGCTGCTGGTTGGGCGTCTGCAAAACAACACCGGAAGGGGGGTTTAGCTCCCACGGCGCCTCCGGTGTGAGAATAAGAACAGGCTTTGGAGAAGATGAAGGTATATATGTTTATGTAATTTAGAGGCTACTGTGTATGTGTGTTTATATATGATGGCTGCTGTGTGTTTTTGAGTGTATGAGAGTGTGTGAGTGTGAGAGTCAAAATATTTTCCAACCCCTAAACCCTTCGGTCTTGGGGGTATATATAGCCCCAAGGTAGAGTTTAGGGGTAGATACCTCTAAATCTGGGCCGTTGGATCTTGGGAGCGAAGGACGCCTGACTTGGGCGGATTGTTTACACGTGTCCAGGGGAGGACCACCTCCAGAGTGTCCTAACGGCCTCTGACACGCGCCGTGCTTTTCTGGAGTGTTGGTTGTTGATAGCTGTCATAGTCACGTGCCCACGTACCCCTCCTTGGCGGGTTATAGGATGTGCATGCGTTTGCTGGGACCCCGCTCATGGCCGTCTGAGTCCGGATCCGGATCCGGGTAGGCATTAGGTCCGGGCTCCCCGTCGGATCCGGATCCGGGTAATGCGATGGGGCCGGGCCTGGCCTCTCCATTTGATTGTTCTGGGAGAGGGGGGTCTCGGACCATCGATCGAGCCTGGTGTCCTTTAGATCCAGGTTACATCCTGGCCGGGTCTCTTATACCCTATCACATGTCAATAGAAGTTTCCCATCTTCCTTTTCTCTTTTAGCCCACTCCTCTTCAATAAGCAATAGCTATCCGTCGTTGTTCTCAGTTTTACCTCGAAGTCTCTCCTCGTTAGTTTTCAAAGAGCCGATAGTTTCTTCCACTTTCATCTTCTCCAAGTCTCCGAATTGTTCCATGGTAGAAGAAATTTGAAGGAAGTTTGAGGGCACCGCTCTTAGCAGCTTCTTGACCATATATGTTTGTACGATTTCTTCACCAAGTGCACATATGTTAACCACGAGTCCTCTCATTTCCAGATAGAAGTCGTCAAGGGAATCTGTATCCTTCATGATCATTGCTTCGAACCCACTCCTTAGAGTTTGTATCCTCGCCTTCTTCACGCGATCAACATCCTGACACGTGACCCTTACAGCTTCCCAAGCTTCCTTTGCAGTCTCTTTCTCTGCCAATGACAGAAGAATATCTTCGGGGATGCCATGATATATAGCAGCAAGAGCAATCTTGTATGACCTGTTATCGACCGCCACATTTTTCTCCTTCGATTCTACAACACCCAAACACCATGGGCCTGCAAGTAGACTTTCATTTTCATTGCCCATGTTGTGTAATTTCCTCTTGACGACATGGGATAATTTAAGCTCACTGCACCATCCTTATTTTTTCCCGTTTCCACTGTCAACATCTTGGGCATTCACTGGGGACACCCGAGCCCTTATAACAGAATGTTGAATAAATACAAAATAATCTTACATATATTACTAAGTGTTTAATTTGAAACTATGAAAAATAAGATGCACGTTCAACTCGTCTTTTATTCAATGAGAATATACAAGATAAATTGCCATGCTAGAAAATAGGAACTACAGAAACTAATTTTTTAATACAACTCAAACTCACCCGCTGTATACTTATTGACTCCTAAAAACTCTCCATGCCTCCAAAGATCACGTCCAACTACAAGACTCGCGGTTTACAGAGTAACAGGATAACAAGCACACATTTTAATAAATCAAATAAATAAAAACAAGTTTAGAAGAAAATCCCAACAATCTCAACTTACATCAAGGAACAATTTTTATTTATCTTGTTTAACTAATTTCTTGAATTAGGGAATAAGAACTCTTCAATGTGTGCCTCTAGATTCCGTTTAGCACCTCCATCATACTCATCTTTCGATATATCATCCTCCATCATACTCATCTTTCGATATATCATCCTATCAATATAAGATATGCCTACTAATCCTGATGATGATCATGTGATAATTACAAGCACTATTGATAGTGCGTTCATAGGACTTTAGATTGCTAATGAGGAAAAATCACTATTGTTTGATATTATAATAAATTAATATAGATAAATTTTCTTGATTCTTATAAATCTACTATTATCTATGGAAAAAGTTCCACAACCACGGTTGGCTCCACCTGGCTGTGGAACCAACAAATCTGGGCCGTTCTAAACTGCAGCAATAAATTATAGCGGAAGCCACATCATCTTCCACAATGATTCATTGCGGAAGCCACGTCACCATCCGTTATGATTCATTGCGGAAGCCACGTCACCTTCCGCTATGAATCATTGCGGAAGCAAGTCACCTTCAAATTAAATTTTTTACTAGATATACCTAGTATTATGTTCTAATTATGTTATAAATATTAAATATTTTAATTAAAATAAAAATTATTATTTTATAAATTTTATAAAATTATGTAACTTGAAATCATAAAATTATAATATAAATATTATACACTATTTTAGATTATTTCAAGAAATGCGTACCCCGGATGATTTTTGGTTCATACATATTATGGTTTTTGATTCATAAACTGAACTCATAAGTTTATGATGAGTTTATATATATCAAAAACCGTCTCGGTTATACGTTTTTCCAAATTATCTAATAGTAGTATTACTGAAATGAGTATTATTTAATAAAAAATATTAATTTACTATTAAGAAAAAATGTTACGACAATTTCATAAAATATTTTTATAAGGATATAGATGTGAACATAATAAGTGTACTTCCGAAATAACTTATCTAATATATATTTGATAATATATTTATGTGTTTCAAATTTTAATGTACAAAATACTATATTTCAAAGAAAAATGATATAATCGATACTCAGAATATATCATTTATGGTTATCATGTGTTAAAATATTTGTAATAAGGAATTGTGTATTTTTATTTTATAACTGGACTTTATATCATAAACAAAGTATTCTAAAATTAAAATTATATTTATTAAAATTATATTTTTAATTCTTAGTGTACTTATTTTACCGTAATAAAGGTAAATTAAACAATATTTAAGTTCATAAAATAAAAAAATTATATCAAAAATTCTAGTAATAGTAACAAATTCTATCAAATTTATGGTTAAATGTTTTTTTAAAAAAATTAAATTTCACAACAAAAAAATTAAAAATAAAAATCAAAATCGATCAGTTCCGCAATGAATTAGTAGGGAAGCCTATGGCTTCCGCAATGATTCATTGCGGAAGGCCTGGACTTTTTTTAAATTTTGCGCGTCTGCGACGCGTTTGGTTGGAGTCAATAATACTCCTTCCGCAATGAATCATTGCGGAAGCCACGTCACCTTCCGCAATGACTCATTGCGGAAGTATTATTAAATGCACTCCCACCACCATTTTTTTCATCTTTTTCACATTTTTTTCCTCATTTTTTCTTCATTTTTCATTTGGAGCTCAAGGTTAAAGGTGTGTTTTCTCTTCCTATTTTCATTGTTTCACACTTGTTTAGTTATTCAAGTTCATCTTGTGATCATGATAATTTTGATTATTTTACACCCATAGGAAAAAATCCGGTTTATCGTAAATTTATTGTAGATGATGTTAATGAATTGATAGATGTTGATACTTATGAATATAAATCTAAGGAAAAATTGGATATGGATGATGATGTTGATTTTATGGAAAAAGAGGAAGAGGGTGATCCAATGAGAAAAGGAAAGCAAAAAATGAATAATAGTGATTTTGATGATGATTTTAATAGAGAAGAGAAGATGAATATAAATGATGATAGTGATTCTACTGATGATGTTGATGATGTTAATAGAAAAAAAAGTTTGTGAATGTAGATGATGATGATGATGATATGAGTTTTGAAAAAAAAAGTAATAGATTTTCAAAATCAAATATGAATGGTGTTGTCCCTTGTGTTGGGATGCTTTTTAACAATTTGGATGAAGCCAAAAAGTTCTATAGAGATTATGGTAGATGTATTGGATTTGAGATTATTATTAGGAGTACCCATAGATATTCAAGGGGAAATGGTGTATCAATGTTGAATATGAGAGAAAGGAAAAAAGGAGGATTAAAGATGTAATTCCTACAACAAATTGTAATGCCCAAATGTGTGTTACTCATAGAGTTAAAAATGATAAGTGGGAAATTACTTTGGTTCAATTGAAGCACGATCATGATATGGTAGCTAGCGAAAAGTACAATTCATGCAAACCTAGGTCAAACTATTGTGATATAAATATCAAACAAAGATATATTTAAACAAGTATTTAAATATTAAACAACTAATAGCAATGAAACAAGTATTTAAATATCCAACTAACCCAATTACATAGATAAATAAGTAAATGCAAATAAACAACTATTAAACAAGTAATTGGAAATAAATAAGTATCTAAACATGGATATAATTAAACAAGTAATTAAAAATTGATATAATTTGATTATATATAAAATAAATCATAATAAAATTGATATTAAACAACAACGTAAAATAATATATAAAGATTATATAATTAAGTGATTAGTATAGGGTAATTTATAATTAAACAAGTAATTAAAACTTTTCTCTCCTTTAAAAACTTACACAAGAAGACTTTTGGTATTTCCCTGATATTATAATCACAATAACTCCTACTCTCCCTCTCTGTATTTCTTGATTACAAACCGAGCAATGGCAGATACCCATTGTGAAGACATGAATGTTGAAGAGACCCAAAATGTTGTGGAGATTCAAATTGCTGCACATTTTGGGGTCTCCTCAACATTCATGTCTTTGACAATGGATATCTTTGCTCGGTTTGAAATCAAGAAATAAGGAGAGGGAGAGTGGGAGTTAATATGAATAATAATATGAGGAAAACCAAAAGGCTTCTTGTGTAAGTTTTTAATCGAGAGATAATTTTTAATTACTTGTTTAGTTATATATTACCCTATGCTAATCAATTAATTAATTATATAATCTTTATATATTATTTGAATTTTACGTTATTGTTTTATATCAATTTTATTAAGATTTATTTTATATAATCAAACTATTGTGATATAAATATCAAACAAATATATATTTAAACAAGTATTTAAATATCCACCTAACCTAATTATATAGATAAATTGCCATAAGTACTTATATGTACATTATTTGCCGTTGATTATTTTAGGTAGGTGGCAAAAGCAAAAGAAAGTTAATTATTTGCAGTTGATATAAGTACTTATTTGCGCTGACTAGAAAATTGAAGCATTTGACTCTAACATTGCTGTATTGTGTCTGGTTCAATTTGGTGTTATAAGAAAGTTTAAAATAAAGTTTTAATAGATCTTATGTATTACATCTCCCATATTTTGTAATTGTATGAACGGAACATTGCTTATCTTAGTGTCTAGTATCCATGCTTACTATGCTTAATATCACTACAGGAAAACAGGACAAAACCGACCACACATAACCGACCAACGATGATTTGGCTCCAATATAACCGCCCACCAGGCTGGTCGGTTATGTAAGAGGATAAATAACGCAGTTTTGATGATGTGGCAGAGCTAAAACTGACCATATACAGGTGGTCGGTTATAGAAGCTAAAAACGATGCAGTTTTGCTGATGTGGCACAAGTAAAACCGACCACGTTTATGTGGTCGGTTAAAACCCTAGTTGGAGGTCATTAAAACCGACCAATGTCTTCGATCGGTTATAGGTGAAAATATAAAATTAATATAAAGTATAAAAAAGTACCCGTCATATACAGAACGGTGTCGTTTAACTGCTTTTTTTATAACCAACCGTCGTCGGTCGGTTTAAAGCAGTTTTTTTTATTTTTTTGTGTTATATCTTTCATTTCTTGAAATTAGGGCAAAATATAAAAAAACAACTAAGAGGGAAAATTGAAGAAAATTGAAGTGGAGGAGTAATAGAGAAATTGTGAGTTTTTCTCATTTATTGTAATTAATGTGTGTGTGTTTGTGTTTGTTGTATGTATTAAATGTGTTTTCAAATATCCAAATCAATCTCTTGGAAAAGAAAGAACTCGATACATGAATGATGATGAACGAGAGTTAGCGGAAGAATATGTTCTTTTAAACTCTCCCGAAGTTCAACCTTATCTAAAGTACCAAAATCTTACTTTAAACAATATGAGTAATAATTTTGATAATGACACACATGCATGATTTTATATTTTAGAAAGTACCAAGATTGTGTTATGAGACAAAGCCCGGAAACAACACCTCAAGATTTAGATCGTATTATCAAGAGTCATTTTAAAACTTTGTTTAAATAAAAGGTAATTATCTATTTTAAACGATCAAACCGTACGGATGTTGACTTCATGTCAAAATATGCTTAGACACAAAAATTTAGATTATTTTAAGGAGTACAAATACGTTTTTATAAGTAAGTTAGCAAATTTACTTAAAAATGTGAAATAAATAAATAAATATAAATTTAAAATTATAAATTACAGAAGATCGAACCGTACGGATGGACAGAGATAATGAAAAAGAACAAATGTACCAGAAATTAGGCTATTTAAATAAATTAAAATTAAATAGCGTGAAACATAATCACTTCAATTAGTATTGCCACCATTCTCTATACAGAATAAGTTGAATTTAACATTCCATTTACACGGAATAATTTTAAAATAAATTTTATACGATCAAACCGTACGGATGTTAACTTCATGTCAAAATATGCTTAGACACAAAAATTTAGATTATTTTAACAAGTACAAATATGTTTTTATAAGTAAGTTAGTAAATTTACTTAAAAATGTGAAATAAATAAATAAATATAAATTTAAAATTATGAATCACAGAAGATCGAACCGTACGGATAGACAAACATAATGAAAATGAACAAATGTACCAAAAATTAGGCTATTTAAATAATATTATAATTAAATAGCGTGAAATATAATCACTTCAATTAGTATTGCCGCCATTCTGTGTATAAAATAAGTTGAATTTAACATTTGATGTAAATGACATAATTTTAAAATAAATTTTATACGATCAAACCGTATGGATGTTAACTTCATGTCAAAATATGCTTAGACACAAAAATTTAGATTTTTTTAACGAGTACAAATACGTTTTTAAAGTAAATTATCAAATTTACTTAAAAATATGAAATAAATAAATAAATATAATATAAAATTATAAATCACAGAAGATCGAACCGTACGGATAGACAAACAAAATGAAAATGAACAAATATACGAGAAATTAGGCTATTTAAATAAATTAAAATTAAATAGCGTGAAACATAATCACTTCAATTAGTATTGCCGCCATTCTGTATACAGAATAAGTTGAATTTAACATTCAATTTACACGGCATAATTTTAAAATAAATTTTATACGATCAAACCGTACGGATGTTAACTTCATGTCAAAATATGCTTAGACACAAAAATTTAGATTATTTTTACGAGTACAAATACGTTTTTAAAGTAAATTAGCAAATTTACCTAAATATGTGAAATAAAAAAATATAAATTTTAAATTATAAATTACACAAGATCGAACCGTACGGATGGACATGCATAATGAAAATGAACAAGTGTACCAGAAATTAGGCTATTTAAATAATATTTATCATGTTTTTATAAGTATTTTTTGAATTTAGGGGTTTCTAGGGTTAGTGAAAACCGACCATTAGGGTTTCTAGGGTAAGTTAAAACCGACCGTTAGGGTTTCTAGGATTACTTAAAACCAACCAATAATTAATAAAACCGACCGACATTATTTTAGGCGAATTTTTTTTGTGAAAAATTAAAAACCCCGCCTTTAACAGAAACGACGTCGTTTTGCATGCTGCACAGATACCAACCTCATAACTGACCGCCTCGACGGTCGGTTTTAATCATGGTATAAATAAAAAAAACTTTATTTTCTTTTATCTGTTTCTTCTCAAAATCTATTTTCTCAATTTCTCACCCAAAATCTCCGAACTGAAGAACCATGGCGTACAATCAACGACGAACAATGGCTTCCCACTCAAAATCTGTCCTCTATTTCTCACTCAATGTAAGTATATGTTTATATATATATATATGTTTTTTTTGTGTGTGTTTTGTGTGTTTAAGTATATATATTTATATATATGTTTTTTTGTGTGTGTGATTCAAGTTAATTAACGATCGAAGTTCAAGTTAATTGTGTGATTCTCAATTTCTCACTCGATTTCCAGTTTTTTGTGTGTGTTTTATGTTTTTTTGTGTAAGTACATATGTTTTGTGTGTGTTATATATATGTTTTTTGTAAGTATATATGTTTTTTGTGTAAGAATCGAAGTTTAAAATGAACTTTTTCACTTAAAATCGAAGTTCAAATCGTAGTTTTCAATTTTAATATCTTTTTGCATGAAAAATATTCGTCGGTTTTGGTTGGTTTGTTGAATACACATATAAGTAAAAATCTTCGTTATTTCGTCGGTTTGTTGATATATGTATAATTATAATTCTATTTTTAGGGTAGATTTTTAGGGTTTTCTCTTTCCGCTCACGTACTTTCATTTCGTACTCGAAATTTGTAATTGCACCTTAATTACGTGAGTTTTATAGCTTTAATTTTTTGAATATACGTAGGTGTGTGTATGATATATATAATTGTTGGATAAATTGTAAAATTGTTGGATAAATTTTTATATGCAAGTCGATTTATTTGATTTAGTGCATACATTTTATATACATTTTTGTATTCGATTTGTATGTTCATATATCTGTGCTAATATATTCTTATATTTTTCATTTTAGGATCTTTTCACTTTGGATGCTAGCGGTGGTCATGATTACGATGGTGTTGTTTGTGATGGCGAGGATAGGGAAGGGGAAGGAAGTTGAAAAAGAAAAAGAAAAGGGAAAGGGAAAAGCTAGCAAGGGTAGTGGTGGAAATGGCACATCGAAGGGCATAGGAAAGGGCACTAAAGGCAATGGTAGAGGAAAGAAACAGATGGGGAAATTGTGTTCGCGTGATGAGCCGACGGATTCGGATTCAGACCCGAATGATCCGACTGGGCACATGACAAATACGGAGGAGTGAGAATGGCGAGGAAGGCGACCTCGATCACATTCGAGTGGTATATATGGAGAAAAACCACCATTGAAGCAATACCGCATTGATATCTCCGATGGACAGTAAGTCTTCAATAAGTTTTTAAATTGCATTATTCCTATATGTTTATTTTTTTATTCATTGTTCAATATTGTTATGTGAATTGTTAATGTTTATTGTTTTCTTTTGTTTAAATATAGTATTGAAGATGATACGGCTAAGAAAATGCTTTTTAGTATGATTCGGGAGAAGTGGCCTCTTGGGCGTTACACTTATACCGATATTGAAGAAAAGAACCCGGATTGGTTGAATGCAAGAGTCGAGGAGTTTCAAGTAAGTTAAAAATCAATTTTTTTTGTAATTGTCATTTGTTTCTTGATTTTATGATGCATTTATCCTCGTTTTTTTTTGCAAATTTAGAAATATTATAGGCATCTTAAGGGGAAAAGCCGTTCAAAGGCCCGAAAAATTGTGGAAGATCACATTAAAGTGACGATAAAAAGGACTTTGAACGAGCTTAAGAAGAGGGTGGAGCGAAAAGCAAGGGAGGAGGGCGTTTCAAAGTTGTCTTTGAGGCCGCCTTATTGGTCCGTTCCTTTTTAGAAGGACCTTTTGGAGTATTGGGAGAAGAACGAAGGACACTTGCACCAGTCATCGGTTGGATCCGCCAACCGACAACAAGTTGAAAGACTGCATAGTGCCGGTGCAAGGTCATTCAATAAAGTTTGGGAGGTAATATTATTATATTCCATCACATACACATACATACACGTTCATCATATTTAATATAATCAACTAATTATTAGGACGTGCTACTATAAGTTGTTTAATATTTTGATAGGTAATGACGAACAAAAATAAGAAAAAGCCGACGAAACTCGAGGTGTGGGATAAATGTCATAGGAAAGTTGGATCCGATCCGGAAAATCCCGTCTACACTACACCGGCCGCCATGCGTATTGCGGTAATTTTTATGTGATTTTATGACCATTTTATGTGATTTTAAATGCATCTTTAATAAGTGAATTTATATGTATTTTCATGTGATTTTAAATGCATTTTTATTAGATTTTTTGACCATTTTATGTGATTTTAAATGCATCTTTAATAAGTGAATTTATATGTATTTTCATGTGATTTTAAATGCATTTTTATTAGATTTTTTGACCATTTTATGTGATTTTAAATGCATCTTTAATAAGTGAATTTATATGTATTTTCATGTGATTTTAAATGCATTTTTATGTGATTTTATATGCATTTTTATGTGATTTTAAATGCATCTTTAATATGTGATTTTATATGTATTTTAATTTGATTTTAAAATGCATTTTTATATGATTTTATATGCATTTTTATGTGATTTTAAATGCATCGTTAATATGTGATTTTATATGTATTTATGTGATTTTAAATGCATATTTATATGTGATTTTATATGTATTTTTATGTGATTTTAAATGCATCGTTAATATGTGATTTTATATGTATTTATGTGATTTTAAATGCATTTTTATATGTGATTTTATATATATTTTTATTTGATTTTAAATGCATCGTTAATTGTTTTTAGAGATATATAATTGTGCCAACTAAATCATGACAATTTTGTAGGAACGATATGCCGCCATTCTCGAGCGCATGTCCGTGGAGGTTACACAAACGGGTGATTGGGATGAGCCGTGGGATTGGTGGATGGAAGCTTTGGAGGTCCCCCAAGGTACAAAGCTGAAAAAGAATTATGTGGTGGGGTTCCCCAATGCTCGGGCCACCGATCTCTTGCCTACACTTGCTACCCGGTATCGAGATTCCACACCGAATGAAACCGGCTCATCCTCATCCGTTTTAAGAGAACGTGAAGCCATCCCCGACAATGTATATCTTTCCATCGTGACGAATGTGCTTACGGAGATCCGTGCTAATCCAAATCGGTTTGCTCGCCAACTTTCTGATGTGGAGATAGCTACATTCGCATGTACCACTCTTGAGGCCTCAGATCCATCCTCCGATCCTAGCCAAAGGTTGCAATGGAATAACCTTATCGGTGGCGAGATCGTTCATATCGTGGGCTCTTTGATTGAAGATATCGTCCAAAAGACGGAAGCTCGTGTTGCAGAGGTATAATTTTTGACCTTCTTATTTATTTGTTTGTTTTCATTCACATGTAAATTTTATTTCTTGTTTTTAACTAGTTTAATTAAACTTGTGTATATAGGAAAACAATCGGCGTGCTATGGAAGTCAATAAGGATTACACGTCCGAGGATGAGGCCTCCGATGACGAGGACTTTGATGATGGCGGTGGTGATGGCGGTGGATCATCCGATGTTGATTTGTCGGATTAGTTTACATTGATCGGTTTTAAGACTATTATAATTTGATGGTTATGGGATGTAATATAATACATTGTGATGTTTTGATACTTTGTCGGTTATTTAGGATTGCTTATAATGATGTAATGATACAGTTTAATCCTCTGGTTATCGGAGTTTGTGAATGTTTGCGTTGGATTTAATTACTATGGTTTAATTATGAAATTTACTAGTTTTTGTGAATGATTTTGAGTAGTATAGTTTAATGATTATCATTGTTGTTTGGTTTGGTTGTTTGGTTGTGTATTGATTTGGTTCGGTATACAGGGACTGCAGAATACCTTCAATTTTTTTAAAATCAACCCTTAAAACCGACCGACTTAAGGCATAACCGACCACTTTTGACCATTACAAAACCCATTGTGGCTTCTCGAATTCAGTCCGTTGATCTGCAAAAGCAGATTTTACAAGGGTGTGATACAATTCCTTATAGAGATTGTTTTGTTTCATCACAATAATCTCTAAAGTTTTTACTCTCGGATGTTGATTTGGCACGTGATATAAGCACATTCTCAGTGCTTTGGAAATATTTGGTGTGTTAAAGGGGCCTTCAAGCTACTTGACACATTATTTGAAGTGATGTCTCTTCCCTTTCCTCTCAAAATAGATTAAAATCCTATGAGATACTGTTAAGCAGTGTTAAGAAAATTTATGATAGTCATTTTTCTGCAGCTGTCAAAGTTTTGACATCATTTGATGTTGCACCATAAAATCTAGAAACTAAGCTTTTCCTGGAAGAGAAACACCCTCATGCACTACTCCCGCATTACCAAGTTCACTCAGTGATAAAATTTCTCTATAAGGTAGTGTTGAGATTGTTCACAACTTTATTAAATCTTTTCTTGAAAGAACTTCTTGTGGACGAGATAGGCTAAGAGCTCAACATCTATTGGATGCTTTTTGTGGTGCTGAATCTATTTTGTATAAGGAGCTTCTTATAGTCCCCACTCCACTAATAAAATGGTTGTAAGGTAAATGTCTTCTTTGGCGGATTTTGTAGCAAGTGCTCCCGTGATGCCTTTTCTTAAGGTTGATGGAGGAGCGAAACGTTTTACGGTAGGAAACATATGGAGGTGTCTGGTTTCAAAAGTGGCAATGAAGAAGGTCGATATAGAGATTGTGACTCACTTGGGAGATTTTCAGTTTGGTTTAGGTATTTCTGGAGGTGCTGAAGCTCTGCTACATGCAGTTAGCCAATTTGTAGAGGCTCATTGGTCAAACCCTAACATATCAATGTTATTGGTAGATTTCAAAAATGCCTTTAGTATGATTGACAGATAAAAGAAGTCACATGAAGTTGGGGCAATGTATCCATCTATCTCCTCTTGGGTAGAGTTTCTATATGGATACCAACTAGGCTATTTTTGGGAAATGGTTCATCTCGTCATCTTGTGGGATACAACAAAGGGATTCGTTAGGGCTTCTCTTGTTTGTTTTTAAGTTACATCCATTAATTCTCATAATTAGGGATGTTTGTGGTCTTTCGGAACATGCATGGTATATGGATTATGATACTTCAATCAGAGATACAGTTAACCTAATGCCTTAAATATTATCCAATCTTAGGGCCTGGTTTGGGTTTAGATACGAATATTACAAGGAAATAGGTATTTTGGCATATAATGATCCATGTATATTTAAGGATTGGCTCTTTCCTCCGGATATTTGTAGACCTCATTTTGGTGTTAAGCTTCTTGGTGGAGTTATAAGCATGGATGCTGTTTTTTCAAGGATTTTGATAAGAATAGTGTGTCTAAATATGTAGAGCTTATGGGTGCATTCAAGAAGCTTAATGATCCTCAATATGACCTAGTGCTCCTTCGAGTTTGCATGGTTCTGAGTAAACTGAATTATTCTCCACACACTTATCCACCGTAGTACTTTACAGAAGTTTCATCTCAGTTTGACACCACTTTAGGAAAGGCATTGATATTTTAGTTTAAGACATTTGGATTATTAATATATATGTTCTATCGATTATTCTTTTTATAATTTATTAATTCTTAATTTATTGCGATATAAATGCTAGATTAATAAATGTTCTTGAAATATGATATGAATTCTATATCTCTAAGTACGTGACTTAGAAATGAGATTATGAGAATAGAATCAATATTCCTAAAGGTTCCTAGTCGAGTATTATTATTAAGGGACAATAATAATGCATTAAGACTGGTGTGTTTGTTGACTAATGATCACATCTCATTGATCAGAGGTATTGTGATACTAAAGTCAAAAACACAGACAGATGTAAATGAACATGGTGATGGACAGACCCGATGTGAGATTCTACATGTCTGTTGTGTCATAAGTAATTCTCACAGTGATAATGGTGTAATGGTCTGTAGACCTAAGTCATTATATTTCTATACAAGAATTAATATACATTGATTCCATTAAAAGTTAACCTTGACTCGGTAATGATAAAAGTGGACATTGGATATATTATGAATCGTATGAGAAATATAAAAGTGGACATTGGATAAAAGTTATCCTTGACTGGGTAATGATAAAAGTGGACATTGGAAATATTATTGGCCTCTTGTGTGAGCTAGACTATGAAATGCGTGGTCACACTCAAATGTTGATTTGATATGATAGTGTACTCATTGATCAAGGAAACCTGGATTAAACATTTACGAGGATGACACATTACATGCCTCTAGTTTAATCTATAATATTTGGTTAAAGGGATTATATTATATTATACATTATTCATGAAAGGTTTAATCGATCACCGATTCAATTATTATTACTTGAGTAGCAATGATGTATTACTATATGCCGCTCATTGTTTACGATTTGAAATTAGATTTAAAATTCGTTGCCAACGTAATAATAACCTATAAGGTCACACACAAAGAATGCTTGAAGGATTATTTAATTTAAATTGAATTTACATTATATTAAAGTAATTTAAATTATTTATAATATTAATTAAGTATGACTTAATTAATTAGATAAATATTGATATTCGAATTTACTAAAATTAATTATGAAATTCAGTTGTTAAATAATTAAGTGTGACTTAATTATTTAACAAATAGGAATTTCAAAATAATAATAACTACTAATTAGTTAAGTGTTTTAATTCTTTTTCTACTCTCTATATAATATCTCTTGTGTGGCTGATTTTGTGTGCAAGACTTTTACTAAAACCTTAGCCACCAAGAGAGAAGATGGAGAGAGTAAGAAGAAACGAATTTGTGCTAGTACGCATCCAATCCTTGCGTTTAAGCATTCGTGTGGATACCGATAGAGCGTAGATCGCGAGAGCGGGATGCGTGGTGATTGAACAAACTTTGGATCTCCATTAGTCAATCAATTTGTAAAGCTTCTTAAGGTAAACAATCTGATCTATGAATTAAATATTTGCTTTTCGCATGGATCCTGCAGTGGATTTCGAAAATTATAATTTTTCATGTTTTTAATTATTGTTTCCGTTGCGTTTATGTGCTCGAAACCCTTCATACTGTGGCGTATGAAAGACTTGGATTTGGTAACTTTCAATGAAGACTAACAAGCCTACCTATTCGAAGGGGTGGGTTAGGTGTATATGCGGCAGGTGATGCTAATTTTTTTGCCATTGTGGCTTCTCGGATTTAGTCTATTGATCTGCAAAAGCAGATTTTACAAGAGTGTGATACAATTACTTATAGAGATTGTTTTGTTTCAGCACAAGAATCTCTAAAGTTGTTATTCTCTGATATGGATTTGGCACAATCCACAACCAAAGGGTCTTCCCCCCAAAACTAGTGCACTACTTGGCAGGTCAGTACTTTAGCGGTATTTGAAAAAATCTACCCACTGAATTTAACTTTTACAAGCGATAAGCAGCAGTGTTCCATTGCCTGGAATCCGAGCATGCTCAAAAATTTCTATTGTCTACTCCTAAAGAAGGGTTGGGTCAATACATGACGCCATTGGGGTACCAAATGATTTTACGTTATAGGCTCGTGTTTCCTTTTTTACCAGAGGGTGCACTTTTCCTTTTATGCTTCACCCGTACGGATATATTTGGAGATAATATTGTGCATTTTCAGAAATAGTTTGGTTTTATATCTATATGATATGGTTAGATAAGTGTTATATGATGTAATCTGTAGGGAAGGAATCCCACCTAAAAAGGAGCCACCGGTAAAATTTCTTACTCCTCCCGGTGAAGTAAGATTAACTCTTAGACCAACTAATCCTTTGGTTTACAGTTGGGATGGGGGAAACATACTCGTGTTTATTTTATAGGTGTTTTTCCTTTAATAGAATTTTTATCAGGGCATTCATTGTTGTTCATGTGGCAATTTAAGCTGTGGAAATAAAGCTAAATAAGCAAGATCAACCATTTAGGCCTTATGGAACTGTATAGTAGGGGTTGCCTATGTGCACTTATGGCGTAGTGTTAACAATAATCTTTCTGAAATGAAGTTTGTTAAAAATATATCTTATAAGTTGAAATTTAGAATGAAATTTTAATTTTATGATGCCAATATCAATAAGATTTATTAATCTCACTATTGGTTAGCTGAATCGAATGTCCATGTAAAATTTTACTCACACTAACTCAGTATTGCCAATTAAATAGAAGAAAAAATGGAAAATAAGTTTTTTTAATCTTAATATTTTTCTACTTTGACATCATTAAAGGTGGGTCCCATATGCTGACGTTATCACTGCCATATAAACAGTCAGCAGAGGTGGACCCCACACGGCACATCATCAATTTTGGTCAACATTTTTACTAGTATTTTATTGGTTAATAGAAGAATTGAGTTGCAACCCGAATTTCTTATATAAAGTAGTATTTTTTTGTTGTATTACAGTTGTAACAGAAAGTGAGTATCACATTTTGAAGTATTATATCCGGGCATATATCGCTTTGTGTGCCCTTTTATGTATCATTCAGGATGTGATGACAATCTGTGAAAATTGGAGTCACATGATTATTGTAAAGGGACGAAAAAGGGAATACTTGGACCAATAGGTTTCCTTAATGTAGCATCCACATTTTACCAGCCATCGGCATTTTTGAAGCTTGACAATCTTTTACTTTTTGCAAGACAAGAAAAGTTTTTTAGTACGATCTAGTTAAGAAGAAGTATTAGAGGAATTAAGAATAAGGGGGCTACATCAATACTATGAGTCAGATATTTATGCAGAGAGTCTTCTTCATCATGATAGTGGTACAACTAATGTAGTGGAAGAATCAACGAATTCGAGAGAAAAATGTAGTGGACGACGATAAAAGTGAAGAAGATTATGATGGTTAATCTTTTTTTTGTGAAATTTATATGTAAAGTTTTGTTGCTAGGATTTTGTTATAAATATATAGGCAAATTATCCACAACCAACTTGGTTGCGATACACCCACATGAAATATTGCAGCTGGTGTATCCTATCCAACAATGATTGGGGATAAGTCCCTACATACATATAGATATATATGTATTTATGTATATATATATTTATGTATATATATATAGGAAAATTTCTTAAAACCTTAGACCTTTTAAGTTACATAGTGTACACCTATGTAACAATATATATTTACATAATATATATTATCTGTGATTAACACATCTCTTCTCTCTCATCCTTTCCCTTCCCTCCAATTATAATTCAAATATATTATTATTTTGATAGTAAGGCATAATTATAAACCATATTGTTGGAGCTCTTATGGAAAATCCACGCATTAAATCATTAGGACAATATAATGCAATATTGAGTGGAATATTTTATTTTCATAAATTATACAAAAGTAATGTAATATTAATAATTTTTTCACACCCACATAATAAGTAAATACTTAACACAAATTTGTTTAAGAGGTAATCAGTCGGAATAAAGCTTCATCAACACCACGAAGAATCAGTAGTTTCATTCTTCTTTATCTACTTTCTCCACCATTATAACCCTCGATCTCTATATTTACATACACCAAGCACATACATCCTTCTTGTCCATATACATGGTGATTACCCAATGGATTAACTAGCGATACCACCGTCCCTTCTAAGTCTTTAGTTCATCCAACTATGCTCATATCCACGAACACACATACATACACTTAATTAATAATAGTTACAAAATCTTAATTACCCATTTGTTATACATACATTAACCTCCTTTTTTCAATATGTCTTGGAATGAGTCCAAATCGAACATTCAAACCTATAATTATATCAAATTGGTGACATTGGCTTTAATACTGAACTCATTGTGCTACTATTGACTACCAGTTTCATATCAATTCATATGTGAAATTATTTCTTCCATATTGACTATGATATCTAACAGAAAAAAATCTACATATGATACATGTAGATTGCTGGAGTTTTGTTTACAGAACTAACTAAAATTATTAATAATGTATGATACTTTTTAATTTTTTTATGTTTTAAAATATACTGCATTTAAAGAATAAGAAAATATAAAGAAATGTGGGTTTTCTTTGGAAAAAGAAACTTGATTAAATAACTTCAGTTATTTATTTGGAAAGAAAAATTTCAAAGTAAATGGCCTGCGCTATAAAGTAAAATGAAATGTACAGTAGCTTCATTCTTAAAAACAATATTACAGAAATGATTAGATTTTTTATGCGTGCAATCTAAGAGTTTAATCTTTTTATGTTTCTCTAAATAAATATACACACTTATATTTTTGTTCCTCATAGTAATTTAGGAAGGATATCAATATTACAAGTTGTCATCCTTCTTACTTTATTGTGTCTGGTAGGAGCACCTCGTAACAAATTAGGGCAAAATAAATCGTTAAAAAAGTGATCATATCAAGTCTCAAAGAAGATTGTATTTAATTTATTTTTTCTAAAAGAGTGTTGTCACTATAGGTTTCCATTATAGGTTTCCATCTGCACCCATCAATTATTCTACAAACACACACACATACACACATACACAAATATATATATATATACATATATATATATATATCTTTCAAAGGATATGAGTAAGTCACATGAATGACATATGCCTCTACCGGAACATGAAAGGACCTTTACCGGAACATGACATACGACATGGCCCTTTTTTTATCATCTACGTTATATGAAACGTGTAAAAAAACCCGTCATGGAAAGACCTTTAACTGAACATTTGAAAGGGTAATTAACTCAAATACATAATCGTTTTAGAGATTCGTTAATAAAAAATAGTTTGGAGATGATTCCATTTATATTCCCTCTATATTATATTCTAGAAGAATGCAAAGTAATGTTTAGAGTTGCTCTATGCTTCCTCTACAAGTAATTCACCTAATCTTCGTATTTCTCGCACATTATGACATATGGCATTATGGGTCACTTGTTTTCATAATTCACTCATTGTAAATCTCATTTTATTCCTTAGCATTAGTCAGTAGACTGGCTGTAGGGATCAGGGTGCCCTAGGCGAGATTCAAAAATGGTGCCCATGTTTTCTTACATGTCTAAACATTTATACCCATACATAATCCATAATTAAAAAATTTTGCAACTTGTATATTCAGCAATATATTAGAAGTACCCAATGTTTTATCTCTTGATTTCTAATTTTTCAGAACATTACAAATTCGATAAAATGCATCATGTAGGACGATCCATTATTCACAACTTAAGTCTATCTATTATTGTATGTAGCAGTTAATACGCATAAAATCTCATCTAGTACTTAATTTATCCTTCTATTTATCAATCAAGACATTCATACAAGCCTAAGTTGCTTCTAAATATATATAGATATATTTTATATAGATCAAATTAATTATGTCTACTCATAGTTCATCGGTTATATGTTGGCATCACAAAGAAAGCATTCCATTACTATCAACCCAAAGAAATCAGTGGTAACAAATTACTTTGAATATTTTTTGGAACTATAATTTATATCAGGTTTCATCCACTTTAATATCTGATAGAACTTTCTCAAAATGAACCCAGAATATGTTTAGGCCATCCAAGATGAAATCTGTTTTACAGAGAATAATATTAATTCTTTAACTATATAAGACAACTAATTAAGATGGATTCGTTCTCCAACTCCAAGTTAATTTGCTTTATATGTCCATCTAATTTTATAATAATGGATTGTCTTATAAGTTTTGAAATGCTTCATATCATTTTATAATAAATGAATTACTATCTATAATTGGGCCTTATATATCATAGTTCTCAAATAAATAACTTAATATTTTTAAATTAAACGGACGCCTTAAATATATTTATATATTGGTATATTTTGAATCGATTTTGTATTCTTGATATAAAAATTTACACACACACATATATATATTTTTGAAGGTTTTTAAGCATTGAATTTGTAGAGGCAATCAATAGATACATCCATAAAATCTTACCTACACGTAGCTATATATATTGAGAGATTGAATGAAAAAGCTTGCTTTGAATATTTGTATTTGTAGTTGATCTCTTTAGATAAAGATAGATGTATACAATTTTGTGTTTATTTCTAGGAGCGACGATATTTGTAATTGTTGGTCTAAGTACCCTTCAAGGTCTATTTTATTGAATAAAGATAACTTGCCATGGAATTGGTGATTTCTCTCATTTATTATTTTCAAAACTTTGTTTTATTTGATTACCTATATCAAAAGTTTTGAAAAATGATTATATTATCCCCGCTAAAATCTAAAGAATAATATAATTATAATCGGAGCTTGTGGCTTTATACATGGAATAGATCCGTAGATATAATGAGTTTTGCGTATTCTTGTTTTGACCGGAGTTTGGATTGATTTGACTATTTGACTTGTTGGTTTGAATTTTTAAAATAATTTCTTTTATTTTATAAGAAATTTAAAAGTGGAAATGATTCTTTGTGCGGTAATGATCAAAGCGGCTACGATCTACATAAGATGCCTCACTACAACAAAAATGACTTTATTAACAGAAAACTTATGACGGAATCACTTGAGGGACAAATTTACTAGGAACTGAGGAAACAAATATAATTCGTCCAGATTTTATTATGCAACTAGTATTTATGCCTGCGCTCCGCACACGAGCATCAAACAATTTTTTGTTTGAAAACAATTATGAACTAATTATAATAGTAATATAAGTTTTACTTGAGTTGAAATGGTATTAAATGAGACATAAGTACAATGATAAAAATTGTAATAGAAACTACACATAAATACCAAACAATAGAAGAAGAAAACTGATGAGTTTAAATAAGAAATATCAGGCTTAAAAAATATTATAACAACTCACATATATAGAAACTCCAGATGCATGTGGCCTACTAAAAATATATGACAAAAATGTTAACCACAACGATTAGGAAAAGTAAGAATATAGTGATACCTTTCACATATATTGTAATATAAAAATTTTATTATTTTGCAAGTGGAGACACCTGGTTGGACTCAGGAAGCGACGACAGCATTTAAACAGTTGAAACTGGCCCTTATGCAAGCTCCCATCCTTGTCATGCTTGATTTTGCCAGAAATTTTATTATTGAAATAGATGATTCGGGATTTGGGTTAGGTGCAGTCTTGTTACAAGAGGGTTACCCGATCGCTTATTTCAGTAAGGTTTTGGGTGTAAGGGCACGTCTATAGTCTATTTACGAGAAATAATTGATGGCTAGTATTTTGGCAGTGCTCAAATGGAGGCACTATCTCTTGGGGAGGAGGTTTATAATCGGAACAAACCAACAAAGTCTCAAATATTTATTAGAGAAGCGGGAAGTTGGTTCTGGGTATTAGCGGTGGATAAGCAAATTAATGGGTTTCGACTTCGAAATTCACTATAAGCCCGGAATTCAAACAAGGTCGCTGATGCCTTGTCACGTGAATTTCCTGGTTCAATTGAGTTAGGTGCTCTAATTTCTTCAGGGGGGGTGGTAAAATGGTCTAATCTTTACCCTCAAATTCAGGAGGATCCTTTTATTAAGCAACTCACCAACGATTTGAGGGCAGGAAGGGAGGTCCCTAAAGGTTACCAGTTGGAACATGATGTGTTAAAGTATAAGGGAAGAGTAGTGATACCAAAGGATTCTGTATTATTGAATAAATTTCTATAGGACTATCATGATTCTCCGATGGGAGATCATTCAGGAGACCTTAAAATGTATCAAAGGTTGGCTGCGAATTGGTACTGGCCGGGCATGCGTAAACAAGTGGCAACATATGTAAAGGTCTGCCCTACTTGCCAACAATCAAAGACCTCTTGTTTAAGCCCAGCGGGATTGTTGCAGCCCTTGCCGTTACCCAATAAAGTATATACCATAGGCTGAACACTGGTATAACACTTCGTACCATGTCTCTACAGGCTACACCCCTTTTAAAGTTCTGTAGGGAGGAAGTCCCCCTCAATTATTCAAGTTTCACCCGGGTACTACAGCTCTATCATCCCTAGAGGATCAACTTGTCGAACGGGATGCCATTCTCGATGACTTGAAAGCTAACCTTTTACAAGCCCAGCATCGAATGAAGTTGCAGGAAGATTTGAGTCGAAGAGAAGTGGAGTTCAAAGTGGGTGATCATGTGTATCTTAAGCTGCAACCTTACCCGCAACAATCCTTAGCTAGACGACCATTTGACAAGCTCAGTTCGAGGTACTACGGGCCCTATGAAATCACACAAAGAGTGGGCTGTGTTGCTTAAAAGCTGGCCCTTCCATCTACAACAAGAATACACCCGGTGTTTCTTGTTTCTCAACTTAAGAAAGCTGTTGGACACCTAGTTACCTCTCCCCAGCTTCCCCCTATTCCCACGAAGTCAATGGTGATGGAGAGTAAGCCTGAGCAGGTAATGGAAATTAGGACTTCTTCCGCACGGCAAGCAACAGATCATGAAGTGCTCATTAAATGGGAAGGTCTTCCAGAAAGTGAATCTACTTGGGAGCACTCCAGCAATATCATCCAGTTCTTCCCTGATTTACACCTTGAGGACAAGGTAAATCTTCTCGCCGGGGGTAATGCTAGGAATGACAATAGACAACATATATTATTGACTTACAAAAGAAGACAGCGTCAAGATAGGTCAACATGTTACAAGGGAAATAATGACATAGCAGCAGGGGTATAACAGGAACTTCACAACATTTAATATTGTAATGAGGATATAACAAATGGGGGACTAGCATTGAGGAGTTATCTGATTATAATTGTATTGTGAGAGTATTTGGGAGAGTCTTACCTCGCGAAAGTGAGGAGTCAGTGTCATTGTAATCCAACTATTATCATATTTATTATCGTAATACTACTTCAGCTTCCTGTAAAACATTAGTTCATAGCATAGCAGTTAAAAAATCCAAGATAGAAGATAAAAATAAACTCGAACACTTTATTAACGTGGTTGCTATTTTATCGCAAATAAACCACATAAATATAGTAAAGCTACATGGATGCTGCTTGGAGACGGATGTCCCTTTAGTAGTTTATGAGTTTATCCCTAACGGAACACTGATACAGTATATATATATATATATATATATATATATATATATATATATATATTCGCGAGCAAAATGAATACCATCCACTTACATGGGATGTCTGGGTATGTGTGGCCACATAAATTGCAGGAGCTCTTTGTTATTTACACTCCGCCGCATCATTGCCAATATATCATCGAGATATGAAGTCATCAAATATACTTTTGGACAAAAAGTACATAGCAAAAGTGGCAGACTTTGGAACTTCAAGATCAATTTCAGTTGACCAAACTCACCTGACTACAAGAGTACAAGGTACATTCGGTTACTTAGATCCTGAATACTTCTGGTCAAGTCAATTTACAGATAAAAGTGATGTTTATAGCTTTGGGGTAGTTCATGTTGAGTTTTTGACCGGACTGAAACCAATCTTGCCACCTAGGTCACTGAGATTGAAGCACGAAGTTTAGCAAAACTTTTTTCATCAGATATGAAAGAAAATCGTATATTGGATATTCTTGATTCACCGATTACCAGTGAGGGCGGGAAGGCTTTTGCTAACATTGCTTATAGATGCTTAAAGTCCAATGGGAGGAAAAGGCCAACAATAAAACAAGTTGTACGTGAGCTACAACAACACTATGATGGGAATGAAATTGGAATAAATGAGCTAAATCAGCCCCCTGGTTGTCGGACGTTACTTCAACTTTGATGAATTTTACATCTCACAATCTCCCTGTTGAAACTGAACCTTCCCAACAAAACTAAGGTGAGCTCAATTGCAAGTATCTAATTGCAATTTGGAAGTACCAAATTGAGTCAGACATCACATTCCAAGTATCTAAGTGCAGTGTAGGGCATAACAAAACACAAAAGTTAAACAAATTCAACTTATAATTCGTAAGTCTAATTAAAAAGAAATTTCAATGCAAAATTTAGAACACTTAATTAGGACCTTTAGATTCCCATTTACTGGACTTATATCTTGAACCAGATTCCTCCCTACAATGGAACACATAAAAGGAAAAGGTTGTAATACAAGATTTAAATTGTGAACTGTAAACATATATGTAAGAAGTTAATTTATCCCACAAATGGATTTCAACATTGTAGAACGGCAATCAACACAGATGTAGCCATCCGTATAAAGGAAATACGATAAAAGATATGGTGCCGTCATCTTGACCGTGCTGTTTGATGACTGAGCTTGAAAAGGTACTTACTCAAGTAGGTGTAGAGCAGCCTAACAGTTCTGATCATACGACAGAAAAATATTATTTTGGGTCGTCACCCATGCCTGAGTTTCCCATTAGCCTAGTCACAATACAGAGTCTGTAGCAACAAGCTAGGTATGTTGATAGTAGCAAGTAAAGGTTGTATTGCAAGATCTAAAGTAATATACATCCTGTAATTCATTATTTTAGCCAAAACCATCCAATGCAACATGCAGTATACCTTCAAGAAGTAGGTACGGATATGAAAACTGCTCTGTTTAACAAATACCAGCCTTTTTTTTGTTTTATATCCCTTGTACAGCTCAACATTAATAAGAGTACTATACGAGTGACCGATATTATAGATAGTGATTTCTTTTAAAAGAGTATATATACAGTTTCAAATCCATCAAGTCACTGTTCTATATGTTGTTACTGTCTAGGCATAAAATGTTCGTCGGAGCTAGAAGCTAAAAGTATTAATGACAGCAGTTACCATTGCAAGCTAAAATATATAGTAAGCTCACCTATCCAAGTCGGTTCAAAGCGAATTTAAAAGATCCCCATGAAACTATACATGTTGCCATATTTGAATAAGCACCCGTTAGAATACATATACAGGGGATTCCAATTGAGGATCTTCATGCATGATAAACACATATGAGACTTAAGTTGTAGCTGGTCTAGTAAGAACTCAAGTTATATATTGCTTTAAAGAGAGTTATAAGGTCCCTGTCATTGGATAAGCGACATTACAAAGAGTTCTCTACAACTTAACCGGCCAGGATTAAAGGGTAGCTTGTCCTGTAGATACTATAAGGCTACACATTGTCATTCACAAATAGAGCTCTTGTAAAAGAATTAATTTTTTTAAGGATCACCTTTACACATATTTGTATATCCTTAATCAATGATCAATGATTTCAGAATTTCCTTTTCCCAGTTTAGAATTAGTTAAAATTCAATCACTTTATCTGTCTTAAAGATATGCGAGTACTCAAGTAACCTATGTAATTTACTGATCCTCTTTTCCACTCAACACTAGTACTTACATCACTGCAGCTAGCTCCTATACTACTGCAATCACAATTCATAGGAATTGCTTATTTTGTGTTTCTGCTAAATAAGACCACTGATCTAGCTAGGTTAACAAATACTCACTAATTAAATCTTTGTTTATTAAGATATGATATAAATTTCTAATTAGATTTCAATGTAATACATGTAAGTACAAAATTCAACTTGTTAAATGAATGATATTGAAGATTGACAAGTACTTAAAAAAATTCAGGCTTTTCTTTATAGATCCAGTGCTGGTTACTATAATGGTATGACAAGTTAGAGGATCCAAGGAGCATTACGAATAACAAATAGATACATGCTCGGACCTATGTAGTTACAAGCACGTACAATAAGCACAACAATGTCCTGTACATGATAGTAGTCTGAAGTTGAGCGCGACATGTAACTAGTTCAAATCCTCATCACTAAGATATGGAGACACAGTAAACGCACAGAAGAATATATACTACCTCTCAGTAACACTTGTAAACTTTAAAACACTACCAGTTGATGTTAACCTTTTGAAAATCTAAGGAAATCCATTAATTAAAATGCACACAAGGATATCAAAGCAACTTAAATTCTTTGCCAATTTATGGTAAGAAATAAAACATTATAGAGCTAGCATTCCACATGATGTTGATAAAGTATAACTTAAGGATCTTTAGTTTAATGATGCATTCATAAAAAAAAGAAAACAATAACCGGGATATGCAAGAACACCAGAATAAGTACTCCTCTCCATGTTTATCAGCTAGCTTCAGGAGGAGCATTCCAGTTGACTTGTTTAAATCCCGGGATTGTGAAAAGGCTCTTGCAATATTTGTAGATTTGACCAAGGTAGAATGATTGGGTGAAATATTTGGCTTCTTTGTTGTCGGGATTGTACAAATACCAACTGTTCTGGTACAGATCAAGTAGGAGATCACCACTATTAAGGTAACCTTGAACAAAGTCAATAGGCAAATTCACATCAATGTTGAAGATTAAAGTCCATGAAGCATCGATTCCACCACCACGAAGACATTCCACATTATCCAACGCCCACAAATTCAACTTATAAATACGTTGATAATTACTACGCTTATATATAATGACAGCAATAGAATCCTTGAAGTTGGTGACAAGAGCATGACTATCCATATCATTATAGTTGTTGATGTTACTCATGTTACTATCAAAAGTAGGAACCGGGTAGTTAATACCATCGCAAGTAAGGACTTCAGTGTGCAAGTCGAAAGTGATGATGCCATAACATCCAGCCCAACAGAGAAGTCCAGTGTTGACAGTAACATGAAATTCACCAAACTTGTAAGGAAGATCAGTAGGTTTATTATCACCAAGCTTTTGCCAAGCATTTGTGTTCGAAGAATAGACCTCAACATAAATTTCTTCACAATCTCGAGCATAGTATTTCCGGTGTGAAAATTTCGGCTTCAATCTCCAAGCAACCCTAAGAATCTTGAAATCGTTGTCAATCTCATCAAAACCAAACCCTAGAGCATCATCATCATCGCAACCAAAGGAGGGGGAGGGAATGCGTTTGGAAAGGTTAGTAGCGGGGTTCCAACAAGTTTATCACGAAATATTGATGGAAAATGAGGTGTACTGACAAGTTGCTGAGTACCGAGGTTGATGAGTGAAATTGATTTATTTCCATTGGCGTAAGTGCGGACGATGTGTAGAACGTCATTTTCTTCGGCGGCTGTGATTGCAAGGTGAGCTTTAGGGAAATTAGGGCTTGAAATGAGGGCGAGCCACGATTTGCAAACCAATTTTAATTCAACTACAGTCTGTGAAGGAAGGCGCAGCAATATATCTCTTATTAGATCCTCCGGAATAGTCCCCGTAAATCTCCTCATCTTTCAATTGTGTTTGAGATTTAGGCAATTTTGGGCTAGGATGTATTGTATTTGGGATTGTTATTTCTCATAGGCGGCAGCCCCTGCGGCAGCAATGATCGGGGTAACCTAATTTGTGCCCCTTGCGTGGATATAAGATTAACAAGATTGACCAGGTTTACCTAAAAAAGACTTATATTACATTTTATGTTTAAAATTATATTTTTCATGTTTTTAAAAGAAAAAGTTTGTTTTTGTATTTATTTTATCAACCAAAATAATAAATAATTACATTTAAGATTAACTGAAACATAACATTCAATATATTATTTTAAGGTAGTTTTGCAAAAGATAAATATACATATTTATCAAATTTATTAAAGCCATGCTATTTTTTATTCCATAATAGAAAAAGTACGTGTCTTGTTTCGGTATATATTTTTACACTTAAATTTTTATATTACATATAGCATATATGTGTACATATATATTGATATCAATCTATATTATTATATTAAGACCAAATAATGAAAGTTTTGTTGGTAGTTAATCTTGTCACTCAATTTAGTGTCATGTCAAAATTAAAATTTATAATTTACAATATATAAGTGTAAGGTTCGAATCCCACCAGCAACATATTAAAATTAGAATATACATCGCACATATTACATACTAATATGAGTATATAAAATAATTAATTTGATGGTTTAACTCTCAACTTCTTTTAGTGAACAACTTCTTCTCAAACTCTCAAATCTTGTATTTCATGAAGGTAAGAAAAAATAGTTAATTAAAGTGCCATCACTAATATTTAGGTATCATGGGGTCATTCTTTGAGAGAAAGGAAACTTCAAGTTTCTTATTCTAACCGCAGTAGCACTCATATATACTCAAAGATAATGATTAAATTGGCCCGTCTTTGAATATGACTAAACAAAGACCAAACCCAATTGCGGAAATTAATTTGGTAGTTTTACTCTCGACTTTTTTTACTGAACAACTTCCGGAACTCATCAACATATGTTTTTTAAAATTTTAAATTTGTATTTCATGAAAAGCTAAGACAAAATAATTAAATTGTCATCACGAGTATTTAGGTGTGTTGTGACAGTTTTTTAAGAGTGAAGTAACTTCTGATTTCATATTCCGAGTTTGCTTATAAAGTGTTTGATAAATTATTTCTAAGAAATTTCAAGTTATGAACATTTGTTTACCAACATTTTGAGCTTTCTCAAGTACTTTTGGGGTAAATAGAGAGTTATAAAACATATACTCATTGTCCTTTTAAAGGGTTCGATAATTGTTCAAATGATAGTGTTCAGGGCAGAAGTCTTACATCGTCATATTTCATTGTTCATCTCTATAACCATCACCTTTTTTCCGAATCTCAAGTTATTTCTTATAAAGACTTCCTCGATAAAGATCTTTGTATTGCGCTTAGTCTAGTTAAATATTGGTTTTGTGGTAATTGCATGAACATTCTTCGTAAAAATTATAAACATGCTATTGGGAAATCTATCTTACCTCTTACATATGAACTAGATGATTATATTTTCTCTTATATTTGAGCTATTCCTCATAAAATGATTGCTTGGAAGTGATGATAATTTACCCGCTTCTATCTTACCTCTTATATATGAACTAGATGATTAAATTTTCTCTTATATTTGAGGTATTCCTGGTAAAGACCAGTCTTTGAATATGACTAAACAAAGAGTAAACCCGGTTGCGAAAATTAATTTGGTGGTTTTACTCTCACCTTCATTTACTCAACAACTTCCCGAACTCATCAACATATGTATTTCAAAATTTTAAATTTGTATTTCATGAAAAGCTAAGACAAAATAATTAAATTGTCATCACCAGTATTTAGGTGTGTTGTGACAGTTTTTTAAGAGTGAAGTAACTTCTGATTTCTTATTCCGAGTTTGCTTATAAAGTGTTTAATAAATTATTTCTAAGAAATTTAAAGTTATGAACATTTGTTGACTAACATTTTGAGCCTTCTCAAGTACTTTTGGGGTAAATAGAGAGTTATAAAATATATACTCATTGTCCTTTTAAAGGGTTCGATAATTGTTCAAATGATTGTGTTCACGGCAGAGGTCTTACACCGTCATATTTCATTGTTCATCTCTATAACCATCACCTTTTTTTCCGAATCTCAAGTTATTTCTTATAAAGACTTCCTTGATAAAGATCTTTGTATTGCGCTTAGTCTAGTCAAATATTGGTTTTGTGGTAATTGCATGAACATTCTTCGTAAAAATTATAAACATGCTATTGGGAAATCTATCTTACCTCTTACATATGAACTAGATGATTATATTTTCTCTTATATTTGAGGGATTCCTCATAAAATGATTGCTTGGAAGTGATGATAATTTACCCGCTTCTATCTTACCTCTTACATATGAACTAGATGATTATATTTTCTCTTATATTTGAGGTATTCCTCGTAAAATGATTGCTCGGAAGTGATGATAATTTACCCGCTTCTGAAATTAATATCCAACCACGTGTTTTGGATGCCTCAACTCTTTAAAAGGTATTCTAATATTCTTTTCCATTCTGCATGTAGAAATTTGGATTACATATTCACGGGCTCTTATGTCTGCCTTGGCTATGGTTGTATGTAATAATTCCTCATGTGAAGCTTGAATGCATTTTCTAATTCTACACGCATGTACATTAAGGGTCTTCATACCATGTCATAGAAGCACATTCTCAGTGCTTTGGAAATTTTTTGGTGTGTTAGAGGGGCCTTCAAGCTACTTGACACATTATTTGAAGAGATGTCTCTTCCCTTTCCTCTTAAAATAGAATAAAATCCTATGAGATACTGTTAAGCAGTGTTTAAGAAAATTTATAATGGTCATTGTTCTGCAGCTGTCATGGTTTTGACATCATTTGGTGTTGCACCGGAAAATCTAGAAACTAGGCTTTTCCCGGAAGAGAAACACCCTCATGCACTACTCCCGCATTAACAAGTTCACTCGGTGATAAAATTTCTTTGTAAGGTAGTGCTAAGATTGTTCACAACTTTATTAAATCTTTTCTTAAAGGAACTTCTTGTGGACGAGATAGGATAAGTGCTCAACATTTATTGGATGCTTTTTATGGTGCTGAATCTATTTTGTATAAGGAGCTTCTTATAGTCCCCACTCCACTAATGAAATGGTTGTAAGGTAAATGTCTTCTTTGGTGGAGTTTGTAACAAGTTCTCCCCTAATGCCTTTTCTTAAGGTTGATGGATGAGCGAAACCTATTGCGGTAAGAAACATATTGAGGTGTCTGGTTTTAAAAGTGGCAATGAAGAAGGTTGGTATAGAGATTGCGACTCCCTTGAGAGATTTTCAGTTTGGTTTAGGTATTTCTGGAGGTGCTGAGGCTCTGCTACATGCAGTTTGTCGATTTGTAGAGGCTCTTTTGTCAAACCCAAACTTATCGATGCTATTGGTAGATTTCAAAAATGCCTTGAGTATGATCGATACGGAAAAGAAGTTAGAGGAAGTCGGGGAATGTATCCATCTATTTCCTCTTGGGTAGAATTTCTATATGGACACCAACTAAGCTATTTTTGGGAAATGATTCATCTCGTCATCTTGTGGGATACAACAAGGGGATTCGTTAGGGCTTCTCTTGTTTGATTTTAAGTTACATCCATTAATTCTCAGAATTAGGGATGTTTGCGGTCTTTCGGAACACGCACGGTATATGGATTATGATTCTCAGAATTAGAGTGAATGCAATTAGAAAGGAGTTTCTAATTTACATTAAATATAACTAAGCATAGTGAATGGGAAATCAAGTGATTAAATAAGGTAGGCTTGACACAAGTTCCATGCCTTATGGGTAGAAGAAATTAATTGTACGGTACCTACTCACTGAATAGGTTCTTGGTATTCTAAGTAGTGAATTCGTATTATCCGGAAAATCGCGATATGCTGAGAAGTATCCCTCACGATGTAGAATAAATATGATTAATTAATTAATCATATTTAATGAATTAGAGAATTTATATAAATAATGATAAAATAGTTTTATTATTATTTATTTCTACTACCGGCTTAATATTGAACCTACAGGGTCACACCATAAAAGAGAATGATTTAATGGTGGAGAAATTTATTAATAATGGCTGATAATTATTTATTTATGAAATAAATAATTAATTAGAAAATTTAATAATTGATTAAATGAGATTTAATTGATTATAAATGAATTAAGAAAAAGTTCTTAATATTATTAATTAAGAATTTAATTTTTGGAAATTAAATCAAGTGAGAGAATTATTTCTAAAGTGTTTAGAAAAAGGATTAATAATTAAAAGGAGTTTTAATTATTAGTGAGAATAATAAAGGGTTAATAATAATAATATTTTATGGGAAAATTTTCAGCTGAAAATTTTGCCTATAAATTTACTATTATAGACCCTATTTTTGCCTCAACCAAAAAGATTTACAAAACCATAATTCTCTCCATCTCTTCCTCCTTCATTACATCGTTTTCTTGGTGGATACCGGTGGAGTGCTTCACACTTGAGGAGCAGCTGCTAAGGATCTCCGTTCATCATTTTTGGATCGCCATTAAAGACCTCCATCTTTCCATTAACGTAAAGCTTCTTAAGTTAAACATACTGAACTACGAATTAAATATTATTTTTCGCATGGATCCTGCGGAGGGTTTCATTTTTTTTAAGATTTAAATTTACATTTTCGTTGCATTTATGTGCTAAAGACCCTTCAATGGCATCAGAGCTACTTGTGAAAAGTTTTTAATTCGTTTATGTGTTTAACTATTTTCGATTTATGAGCATGTACGTGATTCGCCATTATTTGATGTTGATATAATATGTTTATATATGTATGGTTTTGAATATATGATATTCATGTGAGTTGTATAATCATAAGATGATTATGTAATCTGTATATATACTCATATATACATGATTTATGTTTGCTCTAATTATGAGAATCATATTAGATACGGATTCTGAATTACTGCAGATTTGCTAAAATCTGGGTCTGGTGTCCGATTTACGCAAACGAATACCCTATTCCATAGGTAAATGAGCGTTTGAATAAAACTGATAGGTAAAGCTATCAACGACTCGTCTGTAAGGAGTTTGACGTCATTTACTGCCCGTAAACAGTGATTCTTGTTTTTCATATTTGATTCTGATTCCAGTAAGTCCTGATATTAAGATCTGAAACTAAACACATCAGATTAGTTATGACATCATAAATATATCTAACACAAGTCTTCCTAGAAGGTTGGTTTTGCTACAAAACAAATTTAATACTTCAAGACATCCTGATTTTTCTTCGACAATGAATGCAACTCCCTGTTGTAACTTGCGAATTTGTATGTCTGATAGGATCTTTTAACGTCAGATATTGTGAGTATAAAAGAAATAAGATAAAGCAGATCATCTTCAAAAATATAAGATATAGTGCCTGTTTCTCGGTTACAGGCCTAAAGCCAAAATTAAATTTAAGGCCCTAGATTCCAAAAACCAAATTTGAAGATTTCTATTTGACGACTAAAGAACTAATCCACCTTAAAATGTATTGTTAACTTGAGAAGGATCTATTTCATTGTTAAAGAACTCCATGAATGAGCTTGAAAAGGTACTTACTGAAGTAGACGTAGAGCGGCCAAATAGTTCTGATCATATCAATGAAAAATATTATTTTAGGTCATCACTCCAACCTGGAAATTTCCCACTAAGCCTAGTCACACTACAGAGCCTGTCGCAATAACCTAGGTATGTTGATAATTTTTTATTATCCAGTAGGCCTTGGTTGTTAGTATCCAAGACCACGTCCCTATGGCCATTCACAATTGCTCTCCGCAAGCCATAAAAATTTATTTGCAGATGATTCTCCATTCCTCATCTCCAGCATTCCTCCTGATAACTATATCAATCTCTGTTAGGTTTCTATTTCAATTTGATAAAAATTGGTCTTGAAGGTTATACTCCTAAAATGTTTCAAAAGTCTCCCACAATAGCCTTAACATATAGCGTATTTCCATATATTTTAGTCTATACTTTAACAAAAAAGATCTGTAGACACATTTAGGTAGTTCACTATCTCTCCTCCAGATCTGTAGATCATAAGTAACATATACTGCAGATAATAAATAGAATATACTACAGATACTAAATAGCATATGCGAGTAGCTTTCGTGAAAAATAAGCTAATAAGGTAGAAGAAAGTCTATTCTAAATGAACCGATGGACTACACACACATAAATTTCTTTCAATGTTACAATTTAAAGAATACTCGAAGAAGGCATGCCTTGAAACAACATTGCGGTGTTGCAAATAGAAACGCTGATATAGATCTAGAAAGAAGCATTGGTAGTGTCTCTAAAGTCCTACAAGCTGAACGAGCTGTTAGCCAAAGATTTAAGAATCTTGATGGAGGTGGTGGCAGTAGTACTTATATTATTATACCATGTCAAACTGGGAGTTGTGTCAAGAACTTCTCTGAGGGAGGAACTGACAGTAAAAAAATGTGAAACATAATGCTGAGATCTTTTATTATAAGAGATGAAGAAATGTCAAAGCCTGAAGGAGCTCAGGTCAGCGTGTGCTAGGAGTTCTTCTCGAATTTTTTTTTCTCTCTCTTGGAGATCTTCCCAACACCACTAAGGTGAGCTCCGTTCTTTTTATTAAACAAGTGGGATATATGTCAATCTGAAGTAGAAATGTTAATAAAAAATGGAAGAATATTGTTTCGAGCTTCACTGTGTGTTTTCACTCTGGCCCTAATATTATAGGAGTATACACAAAATATCCTGTAGTTTATACGAGTCAGAAGTTGAGGGTGACATGTAACAAGTAAAGGTTGTATTACAAGATCTAAAGTAATATACATCCTGTAATTCATAATTTTAGCCAGAATCATCAAATGCAATATACAGTTTACCTTCAAGAAGTAGGCACGGCTTTGAAAACTGCTCTGTTTAACAAATCACTCTTACTGTCTCGGCATTAAATTCTCGTCGGAACTTGAAGCTAAAAGGATTTATGACAGTTATTGCTTCAAGTTAAAAAATACTCCCTCTGTTTTTTATTATATGACGTTTGACTTTTGTGCACACACTTTTAAGTGCTTTGACGTTTGACTTTTGTGCATTCCAGTTGACTTGTTTAAATCCCGCGATTGTAAAAAGGCTCTTGCTATATTTGTAAATTTGACCAAGGTAGAATGATTGCGTGAAATATCTGGCTTCTTTGTTGTCGAGATTGTACAAATACCAACTGTTCTCGTACAGATCAAGTAGGAGATCACCACTATTAAGGTAACCTTGAACAAAGTCAATAGGCAAATTCACATCAATGTTGAAGATTAAAGTCCATGAAGCATCGATTCCACCACCACGAAGACATTCCACATTATCCAACGCCCACAAATTCAACTTATAAATAGGTTGATAATTACTACGCTTATAGATAATGACAGCAATAGAATCCTTGAAGTTGGTGACAAGAGCATGACTATCCATATCATTATAGTTGTTGATGTTACTCATGTTACTATCAAAAGTAGGAACGGTGTAGTTAATACCATTACAAGTAAGGACTTCAGTGTGCAAGTCGAAAGTGATGATGCCATAACATGTAGCCCAATAGAGAAGTCCAGTGTTGACAGTAACATGAAATTCACCAAACTTGTAAGGAAGATCAATAGGTTTATTATCCCCAAGCTATCGCCATGCATTTGTATTCGAAGAATAGACCTCAAAATAAATTTAAACACAATCTTGGGCATCGTATTTCCGGTGTGAAAATTTCAGTTTCAATCTCCAAACAACCCTAAGAATCTTGAAATCGTTGTCAATCTCATCAAAACCAAACCCTAGAGCATCATCATCGCAACGAAAGGAGGGGGAGGGAATGCGTTTGGAAAGGTTAGTAGGGTTCCAAAGGTACATATTAGCACCATTAGTAGAACGAAGACAGACAATACCACAACCACAACCAACAAGTTTATCACGAAATATTGATGGAAAATGAGGTGTACTGACAAGTTGCTGAGTACCGAGGTTGATTAATTTCTATTGACGTAAGTGTGGATGATGTGTAGAACGTCTTTTTCTTCGGCGGCTGTGATTGTAAGGTGAGCTTTAGCGAAATTAGGGCTTAAAATGAGGGCGAGCCACGATTTGCAAACCAATTTTAATTCAACTACGGTCTCTGAAGGAAGGTGCAACAATATATCTCTTATTAGATCCTCCGGAATAGTCCCCGTAGATCTCCTCATCTTTCAACTATGTTTGAGATTTAGGCAATTTAGGGCTGGGATGTATTGTATTTGGGATTGTTATTTGTGCCCCTTGTGTGGATATAAGCTTAACAAGATTGACCAGGTTTACCTAAAAAAGGCTTATATTATATTTTATGTTTAAAATTATGTTTCTCATGTTTTTAAAAGAAAAAGTTTGTTTTTCAATTTATTTTATCAACCAAAATAATAAATAATTACATTTAAGATTAACTGAAACATAACATTCAATATATTATTTTAATGTAGTTTTGCAAAAGACAAATATACATATTTATCAAATTTATTAAAGCCATACTATTTTTTATTCCATAATACAAAAAGTATGTGTCTTGCTTTCCGCATATATTTGTACAGGTAAATTTTTATATTACATATACATATAAGATATATGTGTTCATATATATTGATATCAATCTATAATATTATATAAAGACGAAACAATGAAAAGTAGTTAATCTTGTCACTCAATTTGGCGCTGTTAGATATTTTAGATCAAAATTAAAATTTATAATTTACAATATATAAGTGTAAGGTTCGAGTCACACCAGCAACATATTAGAATTAGAATATACATGGCACATATTACATACTAATACGAATATATAAAATAATTAATTTGATGGTTTCACTCTCAACTTATTTTAATGAACAACTTCTTCTGAAACTCTCGAACTCTAGTTTAAAATTTCAAATTTTGTATTTCATGAAAGGTAAGAAAAAATAATTAACTAAACTTTCATCACTAATATTTAGGTATGATGGGGTCATTCTTTAAGAGAAAAGAAACTTCAAGTTTCTTATTTTAACCGCAACACTCATATATAATCAAAGATAACAATTAAATTGGCCACTCTTTGAATATGACTAAACAAAGAGCAAACCCGGTTGCGGAAATTAATTTGTTGTTTTACTCTCACCTTCTTTTACTGAACAACTTCCTGAACTCATCAACATATGTATTTTAAAATTTTAAATTTGTATTTCATGAAAAGCTAATACAAAATAATTAAATTGTCATCACTAGTATTTAGGTGTGTTGGGACAGTTTTTTGAGAGTGAAGTAAATTCTCATTTCTTATTCCGAGTTTGCTTATAAAGTGTTTAATAAATTATTTATAAGAAATTTCAAGTTATAAACATTTGTTGACCAACATTTTGAGCCTTCTCAAGTACTTTTGGGGTAAATAGAGAGTTATAAAATATATACTCATTGTCCTTTTAAAGGGTTTGATAATTGTTCAGATGATAGTGTTCAGGACAGAGGTCTTACACCTTCATAGTTCATTGTTCTTTCAGCTTATGCTTAAGCTGCTTCTTTGTCATTAAGCCTATGTTAACTTCAGCTGGTTTATCCTGTTTTAATTTGACAGAAGTTGACTTTTCTTTTACTTCTGTCTTATAATCTTTCATCTTTTCAGAATCAGACTTAACAATTTTTTCTACAAACTTAACAGGATTTACCTTTGGCTTAACAGTTTGTTTAACAGTAATTGGCTTAATTGTCAAAGTTTCTTTCTCACTTTTATCATCTTCATAACCTAAGCCCTCTTTCCAGTTTACACTACTTAGTATATTCTGAGTTGTTCTGCCAGAGTTAGTCCAAGTTTTGATGATTTCTCTTTCCTTTTATAATTCATTTTTTAGAGATTTATTCAGTTTTAGCAATTCATTCTTAACATACAGAGAATCATCTCTTTCTTTCTGAATTTGATGGAGAAAAACTAACTCCTTTTCTAAGTAGTCATTTCTGTTTCTAAGAGCAAGATTTTTAGAAGTTAATCTTTTATTTGTTAAAGTCTGATCTCTAAAACTAATGAACATGGTTTTAAGATATAATCTCAACTCAGTAATATCATCAGTATGAAAAGCAAGAGTTGTTTGAGGTACCTTCAATTCAGCAGTTTCAGAACTGCTATCAGCATTTGCCATCAAGGCATAGTACACCTCTTCTTCAGAATCTGAAGTGTATGCCTAGTTTTTCTTCTTTGTGATAAGTTCCTGGCCTTTATCACTTTTTCCTTTCTTGCAGTCAGGAGAGATGTGACCTCTTTCACCACAATTGTAGCATTTGACATTTGAGTTGTCTCCTCTGTCAGACTTTCCTCCTTTGCCTTCAGACTTTCTGAACCCTTTCTTTTCAGAACTTCCACCTTTCCTGGAAAACTTCTTGCCCTTTCTAAATTTTTTGTAGGCTATCTTTGTGATACCCTTCATCATAAGAGCACACAGCTGCATCATCTCTGCATCAACATCCACTTCAGACAAACTTTCAGTTTCTGAATCATCATCATCAGAATTTGATGATTCTGAATCAAACTTTATGATGAGAGCCTTTTCGTTGCCCCTTTTTGAGACAACCACCTTAGGAGCTTTATCCTCAGCTTTAAGAGCAAATGTCTTTGACTTTCTTCCATGCCTTTTGCTCCTTTGGTCCATATTAAGTTCATGAGTCTTGAGCATACCATATATTTCATCAAGAGTAGTTTCAGTAAGGTCATAGTTGTCTCTTATGGTAGTAGACTTTAAATCCCAATTCTCAAGAAGAGCCAAAAGGAATTTTAGATTTGAATCTTCAAGATCATATTCCTTGTCCACCAGTGACAGAGCATTCAAGAGTTTGGCAAATCTGTCATATAAATCGGTTAATGACACATCAAATTTTGAGTCAAAGTGCTCATACTCCTGAGTGAGTATTGTCTTCCTGTTCTTTTTGATGGCATCAGTTCCCTGGCATCTTGTCTCCAAAGCATCCCATATCTCCTTTGCAGTCTTGCATCCAATTACCCTGTTTGACATGACATTGTCAATTGTACTATGCAGCAAATGCCTTACCCTTGTATCCTTGGCAATAGATGAGATGTCTTTAGCTGTATAATCACCTTTCTCCTTTGGTATGACCTTTGCTGGTTGATAAGCAACTACAACAGAGAGCTTGGTAGGCTTATGTGGTCCATCATAAATTCTATCAAGGTATTCTGGATCTGTGGCTTCCCGAAACATAGCCATCTTCACTTTCCATATAGGATACTCAGATGCTCTCAGTATGGGAACCCTAATAGTTTAATATCGAATGTGGGTTTGATTGTTTTGAGTTTCTTGAGATTTGGTGGGCTTGGTTAGAGTTTGTGTTTCTTCAGACGTGATTGTAAACTGGATCTTACCGTTTGTATATCAGCAGAGTAGCTCTGATATCACTTGTTAGGTCACACAACAATATAGGAGGGGGTGGAATATAGTGTTTATACAATCAAATCGATTTATCAACACAAGTATGTAACAGTAATCAAGTATATTCAATATAATAAACTCTGTTACAATAGAACAGTTGTTCTCTCTCAGTGATGAACAATATCACTAAGAGCTGCTAGGGTTACAATGAATAATCTTTTTCTCGTGAATGATAACACATATAGTGTAAACCATAAGCTGTGTTTATATAGTATTCATTTACAAGATATCTTCAAATTGATATGGAATATAATTATGTCTCGTAAAATATATCAATCAGATATTATCTTCTACAAGTCTTCTAGCTGTCGAACTCTTCATGCATATCTTCTATTGTTTTAGTCCAGATCCTCTCCTGTAAATCAGCTGCATTCCTTATCTGAAGTACCCGCACTTAAGTCCTGATATAAATCTCGACGGCCTTAAGTTCTGATATTAAGTTCTGACTTTATTAAGTTCTGATTTCCAGTAAGTCCTGATATTAAGATCTGAAACTAAACACATCAGATTAGTTATGACATCATAAATATATTTAACACAAGTCTTCCGAGAAGGTTGGTTTTGCTACAAAACAAATTTAATACTTCAAGACATCCTGATTTTTCTTCGACAATGAATGCAACTCCCTGTTGTAACTTGCGAATTTGTATGTCTGATAGGATCTTTTAACGTCAGATATCGTGAGTATAAAAGAAATAAGATAAAGCGGATCATCTTCAAAAATATAAGATATAGTGCCTGTTTCTCAGTTACAGGCCTAAAGCCAAAATTAAATTTAAGGCCCTAGATTCCAAAAACCAAATTTGAAGATTTCTATTTGACGACTAAAGAACTAATCCACCTTAAAATGTATTGTTAACTTGAGAAGGATCTATTTCATTGTTAAAGAACTCCATGAATGAGCTTGAAAAGGTACTTACTGAAGTAGACGTAGAGCGGCCAAACAGTTCTGATCATATCAATGAAAAATATTATTTTAGGTCATCACTCCAGCCTGGAAATTTCCCACTAAGCCTAGTCACACTACAGAGCCTGTCGCAACAACCTAGGTATGTTGATAATTTTTTACTATCCAGTAGGCCTTGGTTGTTAGTATCCAAGACCACGTCCCTATGGCCATTCACAATTGCTCTCCGCAAGCCATAAAAATTTATTTGCAGATGATTCTCCATTCCTCATCTCCAGCATTCCTCCTGATAACTATATCAATCTCGGTTAGTTTTCTATTTCAATTTGATAAAAATTGGTCTTGAAGGTTATACTCCTAAAATGTTTCAAAAGTCTCCCACAATAGCCTTAACATATAGCGTATTTCCATATATTTTAGTCTATGCTTTAACAAAAAAGATCTGTAGACACATTTAGGTAGTTCACTATCTCTCCTCCAGATCTGTAGATCATAAGTAACATATACTGCAGATAATAAATAGAATATACTACAGATACTAAATAGCATATGCGAGTAGCTTTCGTGAAAAATAAGCTAATAAGGTAGAAGAAAGTCTATTCTAAATGAACCGATGGACTACACACACATAAGTTTCTTTCAATGTTACAATTTAAAGAATACTCGAAGAAGGCATGCCTTGAAACAACATTGCGGTGTTGCAAATAGAAACGCTGATATAGATCTAGAAAGAAGCATTGGTAGTGTCTCTAAAGTCCTACAAGCTGAACGAGCTGTCAGCCAAAGATTTAAGAATCTTGATGGAGGTGGTGGCAGTAGTACTTATATTATTATACCATGTCAAACTGGGAGTTGTGTCAAGAACTTCTCTGAGGGAGGAACTGACAGTAAAAAAATGTGAAACATAATGCTGAAATCTTTTATTATAAGAGATGAAGAAATGTCAAAGCCTGAAGGAGCTCAGGTCAGCGTGTGCTAGGAGTTCTTCTCGAATTTTTTTTCTCTCTCTTGGAGATCTTCCCAACACCACTAAGGTGAGCTCCGTTATTTTTATTAAACAAGTGGGATATATGTCAATCTGAAGTAGAAATGTTAATAAAAAATGAAAGAATATTATTTCGAGCTTCACTGTGTGTTTTCACTCTGGCCCTAATATTATAGGAGTATACACAAAATATCCTGTAGTTTATACGAGTCAGAAGTTGAGGGTGACATGTAACAAGTAAAGGTTGTATTACAAGATCTAAAGTAATATACATCCTGTAATTCATAATTTTAGCCAGAATCATCAAATGCAATACGCAGTTTACCTTCAAGAAGTAGGCACGGCTTTGAAAACTGCTCTGTTTAACAAATAAATGTTACTGTCTCGGCATTAAATTCTCGTCGGAACTTGAAGCTAAAAGGATTTATGACAGTTATTGCTTCAAGTTAAAAAATACTCCCTCTGTTTTTTATTATATGACGTTTAACTTTTGTGCACACACTTTTAAGTGCTTTGACGTTTGACTTTTGTGCATTCCAGTTGACTTGTTTAAATTCCGCGATTGTAAAAAGGCTCTTGCTATATTTGTAAATTTGACCAAGGTAGAATGATTGCGTGAAATATCTGGCTTCTTTGTTGTCGAGATTGTACAAATACCAATTGTTCTGGTACAGATCAAGTAGGAGATCACCACTATTAAGGTAACCTTGAACAAAGTCAATAGGCAAATTCACATCAATGTTGAAGATTAAAGTCCATGAAGCATCGATTCCACCACCAAGAAGACATTCCACTTTATCCAACGCCCACAAATTCAACTTATAAATAGGTTGTTAATTACTACGCTTATAGATAATGACAGCAATAGAATCCTTGAAGTTGGTGACAAGAGCATGACTATCCATGTCATTATAGTTGTTGATGTTACTCATGTTACCATCAAAAGTAGGAACGGTGTAGCTAATACCATTACAAGTAAGGACTTCAGTGTGCAAGTCGAAAGTGATGATGCCATAACATGTAGCCCAACAGAGAAGTCCAGTGTTGACAGTAACATGAAATTCACCAAACTTGTAAGGAAGATCAGTAGGTTTATTATCCCCAAGCTTTCGCCATGCATTTGTATTCGAAGAATAGACATCAAAATAAATTTCTACACAATCTTGGGCATCGTATTTCCGGTGTGAAAATTTCGGTTTCAATCTTCAAACAACCCTAAGAATCTTGAAATCGTTGTCAATCTCATCAAAACCAAACCCTAGAGCATCATCATCGCAACGAAAGGAGGGGGAGGGAATGCGTTTGGAAAGGTTAGTAGGGTTCCAAAGGTACATATTAGCACCATTAGTAGAACGAAGACAGACAATACCACAACCACAACCAACAAGTTTATCACGAAATATTGATGGAAAATGAGGTGTACTGACAAGTTACTGAGTACCGAGGTTGATTTATTTCCATTGACGTAAGTGCGGACGATGTGTAGAACGTCTTTTTCTTCAGCGGATGTGATTGTAAGGTGAGCTTTAGCGAAATTAGGGCTTAAAATGAGGGCGAGCCACGATTTGCAAACCAATTTTAATTCAACTACGGTCTCTGAAGGAAGGCGCAACAATATATCTCTTATTAGATCCTCCGGAATAGTCCCCGTAGATCTCCTCATCTTTCAACTGTGTTTGAGATTTAGGCAATTTAGAGCTGGGATGTATTGTATTTGAGATTGTTATTTGTGCCCCTTGTGTGGATATAAGATTAACAAGATTGACCAGGTTTACCTAAAAAAGGCTTATATTATATTTTATATTTAAAATTATGTTTTTCATGTTTTTAAAAGAAAAAGTTTGTTTTTCAATTTATTTTATCAACCAAAATAATAAATAATTATATTTAAGATTAACTGAAACATAACATTCAATATATTATTTTAATGTAGTTTTGCAAAAGATAAATATACATATTTATCAAATTTATTAAAGCCATACTATTTTTTATTCCATAATACAAAAAGTATGTGTCTTGCTTCCGCATATATTTGTACAGGTAAATTTTTATATTACATATACATATAAGATATATGTGTTCATATATATTGATATCAATCTATAATATTATATAAAGACGAAACAATGAAAAGTAGTTAATCTTGTCACTCAATTTGGCGCGGTTAGATATTTTAGATCTAAATTAAAATTTATAATTTACAATATATAAGTGTAAGGTTCGAGTCACACCAGCAACATATTAGAATTAGAATATACATGGCACATATTACATACTAATACGAATATATAAAATAATTAATTTGATGGTTTCACTCTCAACTTATTTTAATGAACAACTTCTTCTGAAACTCTCGAACTCTAGTTTAAAATTTCAAATCTTGTATTTCATGAAAGGTAAGAAAAAATAATTAACTAAACTTTCATCACTAATATTTAGGTATGATGGGGTCATTCTTTAAGAGAAAAGAAACTTCAAGTTTCTTATTTTAAACGCAACACTCATATATAATCAAAGATAACAATTAAATTGGCCAGTCTTTGAATATGACTAAACAAAGATCAAACTCGGTTGCGAAAATTAATTTGTTGTTTTACTCTCACCTTCTTTTACTGAACAACTTCCCGAACTCATCAACATATGTATTTTAAAATTTTAAATTTGTATTTCATGAAAAGCTAAGACAAAATAATTAAATTGTCATCACTCGTATTTAGGTGTGTTGGGACAGTTTTTTGAGAGTGAAGTAAATTCTCATTTCTTATTCCGAGTTTGCTTATAAAGTGTTTAATAAATTATTTATAAGAAATTTCAAGTTATGAACATTTGTTGACCAGCATTTTGAGCCTTCTCAAGTACTTTTGGGGTAAATAGAGAGTTATAAAACATATACTCATTGTCCTTTTAAAGGGTTTGATAATTGTTGAGATGATAGTGTTCAGGACAGAGGTCTTACACCTTCATATTTCATTGTTCATCTCCATAACCATCACCTTTTTTTCCCAATCTCAGGTTACTTCTTATAAAGACTTCCTTGATAATGATCTTTGTATTGCGCTTAGTCTAGTTAAATATTGGTTTTGTGGTAATTGCATGAACATTCTTAGTAAAAATTATAAACATGCTATTGGGAAATCTATCTTACCTCTTACATATGAACTAGATGATTATATTTTCTCTTATATTTGGGGTATTCCCCGTAAAATGATTGCTCGGAAGTGATGATACCCGCTTCTGAAATTAATACCCAACCACGTGTTTTGGATGCCTCAACTCTTTAAAAGGTATTCCAATGTTCTTTTTCCTTCTGCATGTAGAAATTTGGAGTACATATTAGGGGCTCTTATGTCTGCCTTGGCTATGGTTGTATGTAATAATTCCTCATGTGAATATTATCCAATCTTAGGGCATGGTTTGGGTTTAGATATGAATATTGCACGAAAATAGGTATTTTGGCTTATAATGATCCATGTATATTTAAGGACTGGCTCTTTCCTCCGGATATTGGTAAACCTCAGGTCGGTGTTAAACTTCTTGGTGGAGTTATAAGCATGGATGCTGATTTTTTAAGGATTTTACTAAGAATAGTGTGTCTAAATGTGTAGAGCTTATGGGTGCATTCAAGAAGCTTGATGATCCCCAATATGACCCTAGTGCTCCTTCGAGTTTGCATGGGTCTGAGTAAACTGTATTATTCTCCACACACTTATCCACCATAGTACTTTACAGAAGTTTCATCTCAGTTCAACACCACTTTAGGGAAGGCATTAGATAATACTGTGACGTATGAAGGACTTGGATTTGGTGCCTTTTAATGAAGACTAACAAGCCTGCCTGTTCGAAGGGGTGGGTTAGGTGTATATGCGGTAGGTGATGCTAATTTTTTCGCCATTGTGACTTCTCGGATTCAGTCCGTTGATCTGCAAAAGCAGATTTTACAAGAGTTTGATACAATTCCTTATAGAGATTATTTTGTTTCAGCACAAGAATCTTTAAAGTTTTTACTATTGGATGTGGATTTGGGACAATCCACAACTAAAGGGTCTGCCCCCCTAAATCAGGGCAATACTTGGCAGGTCAGTACTTTAGCGATATTTGTAAAAATCTACCCACTGAATTTAACTTTTGCAAGCGACAAGCAGCAGTTTTCCATTGTCTGAATTTAACAGGGCATTCATTGTTGTTCATGTGGCAGTTTAATCAGTGGAAGTAAATCTAAATAAGCATGATCAAGTATGTAGAGATAACCAACATAATTTTATGCTATTTGCTTTTGACAACTTTGGTTTACTTGGCTTATGACGCTGTATAATTTTTTAGAAGAGTACAAAATTCATGAATAAGAATGTAGTAAGTGCTGATTTAGCTGAACATGTATTTAGACGTATATGATTTGCAATTCAACGTGATCTTGCGGCGCAGTTTGTTTCCGGTTCACCTCGTGCACATATAACTTAAATATTTACGCTTAACTTATCCTCTCCCTTTCGAAAAAAGTGAATATTTTATAATTCAAAAAAAGTTTAGAAAATAGTGTTCAAAATGTAGTTTATTAAAAATATATCTTATAAATTGAAATTTAGAATGAAATTTTAATTTTATGATGCAAATATCAATAAGATTTATTAAATTTACTATTGGTTAGTTGAATAGAATGTCCACGTAAAATTTTACTCACACTAACTCAGTATTGCCAATTAAAGGAAGAAAAAATTGAAAATGAGTTTCTTTAATCTTAATATTTTTTCACTTTGACATCATTAAAGGTGGGTCCCATGTGCTTATGTTATCACTTCCATACAAGCAGTCAGCAGGGGTGGACCCCACACGCAACGTCATTAATTTTGGTAGACATTTTTACTAGGGTTGCATTGGTTAATAGAAGAATTGAATTGCAACTCGAATTTCTTATATAATGTAGTATTTTTTTGTTGTATTATAGTTGTAATTATTGTAACAGAAAGAAAGTATCACATTTTGAAGTATTATATTCGGTCAGTTATCGCTTTGTGTGCCCTTTTATGTATCATTCACGATGTGATGACAATCTGCGAAAATTGGAGTCACATGGTTATTGTAAAGGTACGAAGAAGGGGATACTTGGACCAATAGGTTACCTTAATCTAGCATCCACATTTTACCAGCCACTGGCATTTTTGAAGCTTGATAATCATTTACTTTTGGGAAGCCAAAAAAGGTTTTGTAGTACGATCTAGTTAAGAAGAAGTATTATAGGAATTAAGAATAAGGGGTCTGCATCAATACTACATCAATACTACGAGTCAGATATTTCATGGTACACCTAATGAGGAGAATCAACGAATTCGAGAGAAAAATGTAGTGGACGGCGATAAAAATGAAGATAATGATGGTTAATCCTTTTTTTTGTGAAATTTATATGTAAAGTTTTGTTTATAGGATTTTGTTATAAATATATAGGCAAATTATCCAAAGCCAACTTGGCTGCGATACACCGGTCGCAAGAAAATATTGCGGAAGGTGAGAGCTACCTTAATGAAACATTGCAGCTCGTGTATTCCATCCAACGATGACTGGGATTCCATTCAATAATGAGTGGGATAAGTCCCTATATACATACATATATATAGGTGATTTTTTTTTAAAACCTTAGATCTTTTAAGTTACGTAGTGTACACCGATGTATCAATATATATTTACATAATATATATTATCTGTGATTAACACATCTCTTCTGTCTCATCTTTTCCCTTCTCTCCAATTATAATTCAAATATATTATTTTTTTGATAATAAGGCACAATTATAAGTCATATTGTTGGAGTTCTTATATGCAAAATCCACGTCTTAAATCATTAGGACAATATAGTGCAATATTGAGTGAAATATTTTATTTTCATAAATTATACAAAAGTAATGTAATATTAATAATTTTTTCACACCCACATAATAAGTAAATACTTAATACAAATTTATTTAAGAGGTAATTAGTCGGAATAAAGCTTCATCAACACCACGGAGAATCAGTAGTTTCATTTTTTCTTAATCTACTTTCTCCACCGTTATAACCCTTGATCTCAATATTTACATACATCAAGCACATACATCCTTCTTGTCCATATACATGGTGATTACCCAAGCGACACCACCGTCCCTTCTAAGTCTTTAGTACATCCAACTATGCTCATATCCATGAACACACACACACTTACATAATTAATAATAGTTACAAAATCTTAATTACCCGTTTGATATACATACATTAACCAACAAATTGGGTTCAAATTGAACATTCAAACCTATAATTATATCAAATTGGTGACATTGGCCTTACTACTGAACTCATTGTGCTACTATAGACGACCAATTTCATATCAATTCATATGTGAAATTATTTCCTCCACATTGACTATGAACTCTAACACAACAAAATCATATGATACATGTAGATTGTTAGAATTTTGTTTATAGAACCAACTAAAATTATTAATAATGTATGATACTTTTTAATTTTTTTTTATGTTTTAAAATATACTGCATTTAAAGAAGAAGAAAATATAAAGAAATTTGGGTTTTCTTTGGGAAAAGAAACTTGATTAAATAGCTTCAGTTATTTATTTGGAAAGAAAAATATCAAAGTAAATGGCCTTCGCTATAAAGTAAAATGAAATGTACAGTAGTTTAATTCTTAAAAACAATATTATAGAAATGATTAGATTTTTTTATGCGTGCAATCTAAGAGTTTAAGCTTTTTAAATTTCTCTAAATAAATATACACACTCATATTTTTGTTCCTCATATTAATTTAGGAAGGATATCAATATTACAAGTTGTCCTCCTTCTTACTTATTGTGTCCGGTAGGAGCACCTTGTAACAAATTAGGGCAAAATAAATCGTTAAAAAAGTGATCATATCAAGTCTCAAAGAAGATTATATTTTATTTATTTTTCTAAAAGAGTTGTAACTATAGGTTTCCATCTGCACCCATCAGTTATTCTACCAACACACATATATATATATATATATATCTTTGAAAGGATATGAGTAAGTCATATGAATGACATATGCCTCCACCGGAACATGAAATGACCTTTACCGGAACATGACATATGACATGGCCCTTTTTTTTATCGTCCACGTTACATGAAACATGTAAAAAAATCTATCATGGAAGGACTAAAGAACATTTGAAAGGTTAATTAACTCAAATACATAATCGTTTTAGAGATTTGTTAAGAAAAAAATTAGCTTGGAGATTATTCGATTTATATTCCCTCTATATTATATTCTAGAAGAATGCAAAGTAATGTTTATAGTTGCTCTATGTATCCTCTACAAGTAATTCACCAAATCTTCGTATTTCACACATATTATGACATATGGCATTCCGGGTCACTTGTTTTCGTACTTCACTCATTGTAAATCTCATTTTATTCCTTAGCATTATTAGTACTGGCCCTAAGGATCAAGGTGTCTTACGTGTCTAAACTTTTTTACCCATCCATAATTTAAAAATATTGCAACTAGTATATTCAACAATATATTAGAAGTACCTATGTTTTATCTATTGAGTTCTAATTTTTCAGGAACATCACAAATTGGATAAAATGCATTACGTAGGACGATCCATTTTTCACAGCTTACGTCTATCTATTATTGTATGTAACCGTTAATGTGCATAAAGTCTCATCTAGTACTTAATTTATCCTTCTATTTATCAATCAAGAGATTCATACAAGACTTAGTTGCTTCTAAATATATATAGATATATTTTATATAGATCAAATTAATTATGTCTACTCATAGTTAATCGATTATATGTTGGCATCACAATGAAAGCATTCCATTACTATCAACCCAAAGAAATTAGGGGTAACAAATTACTTTGAATATTTTTTGGAACTATAATTTATATCAGGTTTCATCCACTTTAATATCTGATAGAACTTTCTCGAAATGAACCCAGAATATGTTTAGGCCATCCAAGAAAAAATCTGTTTTAAAGAGAATAATATTAATTCTTTAACTATATAAGACAACTAATTAAGATGGATATGTTCCACAACTCCAAGTTAATTTGCTTTATCTGTCCTGCTAATTTTATAATAATTGATCTTCTAATAATTTTTGAAATGCATCATATCATATTGTAATAAATGAATTACTATCTATAATTGGGCCTTATAAATCTTAGTTCTCAAATAAATAAATAAATTTTTTTAAATTAAATGAACGCCTCAAATATATTTATATATTGGTATAGTTTGAATTGATTTTGTGTTCTTGATATAAAATTTATACACAAACACACAAACAAGATATATATATATATATATCAAGAAAATTTGTATGGTGACCACTTTTTCATTGGGAACCATGTATGTTCTGCAATCAAAACACTATAATATATTATTTTATGACGTATATTTTACTAGTATCACTAACTCATTAAAATTGTTGAAGATTATTTAAGTTTAATAAGTAGAATGTGTATGTTTTTAGCAAACTTAACAAATGTTTTGTAAACTTAACATATTTTGTAGGATAAAATATTTTTGTAATGTTTTACATACAATACCTATATGATATTCAAGATTTTGAATAAAATGATGATCTTTGTAGAGCATGATTAGCAAAATTAAATGTTTTGCAATATTTTCATGTAATATTTTTTACTTGTAGAATATAAGTGGTCTTCATAGAATTTAACTCTCTCTCGCTATACATATACATACATACATAAATACCCATATATATTGTATGAAAATTTTGGTGCCCTATTTGGGATGATCTTGGCCTCCAAAAGGGAAAAAATGTTAAGTGGGAAGACAAAGATGATGAACTTAGTCTTATACATTGGCGACCTTTACCGAGTATAAGATGTGCATATGCACTATGTACTGCGCCCAAAAGGATATATAGTACATTATGTATGTATAGGTTGCAATTTATTTTTTTAATATATACATTTACAAACGCAAAACCTAGCCCAAAAGCCCATAACATAGCCCAAGTTCATTTGTTTATTTAAGTTGATTTGAGGTACATGTGACTTTGAATATATATAATCAATTTATTTTTATCGATTCAGTGATTCACTTATTGTTTTTCTTTCCTTTGTGTTGCTTTATATCATACTTTTAACATTTAATAATTTTAGGTTTTTCTTGACCAATTTATTTCTGATTAAATAAATTATAAATATGTAATATAATGTATTGGTTTACACTCGTAATTTTTGAATAATCGTTAGATATATAAGTTCTTATTTTATTTTTTAACAAACTTAAATTCATTGAATTAAAAGTAAAGTCGTGGGGATGCGCCCCTCTTAGATTAATACTTGATTAGGTTCTAACTTATGAACCCCTTAATTTTTTTCAAATGGTTTGATTTCATATTTTTATAGGGTCCAAACATAATTTTTGCACTAGGCCTAAAAAAAACTCATCACGGCCCATGAGTGGGAAATTCATATGTAAAGTTATGTTTTCTTGGATTTTCTTATTAAATAAATAGCTATATATATTTCTATATGAAAAAATAGGACTAGAAATTTTTTTTTTATAGAAATTGCAGTGTGTTGCACATGTGTTAAAATATCTCTGTACTTGACCTTGTTTGAGCTCTTGCAAAACCCTTCATTATAATGTTCTTCAAATATTTTCTAAGATGTTTGAATTTTATTTTAGTTGGGGGTATTTTTTACTTAATAAGGTATTTAAAAAATATGGCCATGTCCATTAGTTATATTATTAAAGACTAATTTAAAAATGTCTACATCCGTTTTTTATACGAGCTTATATCCCATCCGTGTTATGCACCGATTTTCATTAATATTTTATTAGTATTTAAATTATATACATATAAACAGTTAATTTTAATTAATGATTTTTAACGAGCTCGCCTTGTTACTTATAGAATATATTTATTTGGTTTTTATGTGATAGGTCAATTACACTATTATCTTAATTTGATTTTAGTAATAATGTAAACATAAATTATAGAGTTAGGCCCATGTTTTAATTATAATAGTTTTGTAAATTAAAAATATAGTTAGGCATGTAATAATCTATACTATTATATAATAGACGAAATATTAAAAATTTGATCGGTTTGGTCTTTCGTTAAATTACTTAACTACCCTCGCTTAATAATTGAAATATTTCACTTAATTGCTCTTATGTTTTATATTCACTTAATTAGCAATATATTTTAAATTTTTCTAATTTTATTCTAATTTTAATTCATATTATTTTGAGCAATTTATTAATTGAAGTCAATTAAGATGAAAAAAGACGAGGTAATCAAATCACTCCTCTCATCTCTATGCTATGTGCACTTTTCATCGATTCTAAAAAATATCTTTCAATCTATGTTATATAATAATAACCAAAATATTAAAATTTTGGTCGATATAAAAATTCCGGTCAACAAATATTATATAAAAATTTGACCAGCATAAAGATTTCAGACAATAAAATAATATATATTATTCGATCGCGCTAAGAAAATTATACTATTGAACCACATGAAAATAAAAATAAAAATACAAATGGTCTTGCGATAAAGCAAAATAATATACACTATTCATCCCGGGTAAAATAAAATTATACTATTGATATGGACTCACTATAAAAAAAATAATATGTATAATATTTATCTTGGATAAAATAAAATTATGCTATTAATTAGACTAAATAAGATAAAAAAAGTAATTAAATACAATTATTGAGATTTTGTCATATAATGGGTTTCTGGTTAAAATAAAATAATAAATATAAATGATCGGACTGAAAAACTTGTACTACTAAATCAACAAAACATATTCAAAATATAAATTATTGATTTATATGATGACATCGGGTTAAACAAAATAATACAGGGTTAAATATCAACCAGGTGATTCATTACGTCCAAATGACTCGAGTAGGTTACTTACCACAAATTTGACATATAGTAATCCTCGATTAAGCTTATTTAATCAGTCCATTAGAGTCAAACAATTTACTTAACGGTCAAACGTGTGACTCAGCTATGCAACCTCTGATTGGGTGAGTTGGAGCCTGTGGACTACTTGTAACGGCTATATACACAGATAGCATGTATGACTCAAAATTAGCATAACAACACAATCATCTTTCATTTCTCTAATTCTTTCTAGATGTAGCTTCAATCTGCACTAAAACTTTCATTTCTCTAATTCGTTTTAGGTGTAGTTACAATTCACACTAAAAGATTGAATGCCCCATGGTACAGAATCAAATCATATGAAACACAAGATTGAGAAATGACTTGCTCCAATGAAATATGATAGGGGTTTAGCGAGAAATTAGGGTTCTAGTCATCCCATGCACTTCAGGTTTCGTGAAGTGTTTGTAATGTTTTTATTTTAGAGTTTTTTAAGTCTTGTCTGTTACAACCAATCATGCCCACTCAGCTCCAGGTGGATCGATTTCACTGCCAACTGTTAGATTTAATCAAAACTCCTGTTATATTTTAAGTCTTGTCCGAGTCTTCTAAATGTGGTATACCAGTTTGTTATAGTTTATAAAGTTCATGAGATTTTGTAAGAGTGTTTTGATTATGTTTCAGCTAGGTGGTGTAGTGAAGTTTATTTAGGATTCATTCAATACTTAGTTACTTATTTTTAGCTTAGATAGTTGGTGTTCTGTTTCACAATATTATTTAATATATCTTGTACTATTTTGGGAGAATAAGATCAACTTGAATACTTTGTTTTTCTCTCATTTTACATTGCAAACAGGCACACACACAAACATAAAGATATATATATATATATATATATTACCGAAACCAGGGACTGCAGAAGGTGTATACTTTCTTCGTTGTGGTATCAGAGCCACATGTCTAGTCTGTGTATGCCAAAGTATATGCCCAGGAAGGGAAGTATGGAGTCAAGCAAGACGGAGATAATCAAAATAGAAGAAGGAGGAGTTGGTCTAAGTTATCTGATGTTCGCATGAAGTAACTACACATCATGGGCAACAAAAAAGAAGGTTTTTATGCAGGCTCACGCATTGTGGGAAGCTATTGATCCCAAAAATTCAAAATCAAAGGTGGAAGGAGAACAGATCAGATCGCATTGGCAGCTATTTATCAAGGAAAACCCGAGGACATGCTTTTGTCTATATCTGAAAAGACTACGGCCAAAGAAGTATGGGAAACCATTAAAACTATGTGCCTTGGTGCTGATTAGGTGAAGAAGACAAAAGTACAAACATTGAAAGCTGATTTTGAGTCACTGAAGATGAAAGACACTGAGCATCTCGACGAGTTTTATATGAAACTAAACAGTTTGGTGGCCAACATTCAAGCATTAGGTGAAGTGATTGAAGAAAGCTACATGGTAAAAAAGCTTCTTTGAGAGTGCTAGAGAGGGGCAACTACTGTTTACTAGAGAGGATTGGCTGAGGAGATCAAACTCAAGGAATTGATATAATAGTGGTGACAATCGTGTGAAAAAAGTGCTAAGGAATGGACGAGATAGAAGTAGGAATGGACGAGATATAAAGTGATCATTGAAAGCTGTGAACCAATATGCCTGTTGTCCAGGATGGATGAAATAACATGGTTATGGCATTCACGCCTTCATCATGTTAATTTTCGGGCTATGAATGTAGTGTCAAGACAACATGACTAAAGGCTTGCCAAAAATTATCCAACCGAGGGAGATATGCTCGGGATGTCTGATGTCGAAGCAGACCAGGAAAAGATTTCCAGCACAATCAAATTACAGAGCAGAACAAGTGTTGGATTTGATTCATGGAGATTTTTGTGGGCCAATCTTGCCAGAGACTTCAGGTGGTAATAAATATTTTCTTCTACTTGTCGATGATTATAGCAGAGCTATGTGGGTGTATTTCTTGAAGACGAAGGATGAGGCTTTTGATGCATTTAAAAAATTTAGAGCCCAGGTTGAGAGAGATCCAGATAAAAGGGTGAAAAATTTCCGCACAAACAGAGAAGGTGAGTTCTGCTCAAATAATTTTATTTCATATTATGAAAATTTTGGCATATATCGACAGTTTACAGCTTCATATATGCCACAACAAATCGGCATAGTCGAGAGACATAATCCTATAGTAGTTGCTATAGAGAGGAGTTTAATAAACACTATGCAGTTGGCTTCATTTTTGTGAGGAGAAGTAGTTAGGCATTCAGTTTAAATATTGAATTGGCTGCTAAATATGTGCTTTGTCAGATTAACCCGCTTACGAGGTCTGGACAGGGTTAAAGCCAAATCTGGAACACATCAAGGTGTTTGGGTGTGTATGTCACAAGAAAATGCAAGTTTTTAGACAACTAGGTCGGAAGATCGTAGTAAAATTGTTGTTAACGTCGGGAAGGATCCGAGAACAAAAGCTTATCGATTGTTTGATCCAGTGTCAAAAAAAGTATTTGTGAGCCACGATGTTTTCTTCTAAGAGACAAAGACCTGGGAGTGGGAACATTGTGAGAAGCAAGGTACATATCAGTCAAATTAATTTACTATTTCTGGTTTTGAATTTGGTGAAACTAACATAAGTGAAGAAGGAAAAAGTCAAGCCACAATACAAAGTGATAACACTAATTAAAGTTTCAGAGGCACAAGCTCCTGTTACAAGTTAAAGCTCATCAATTTCATCCCAAGCCTCGAGTGTGAGGAGTTCTGCTGGTTCTGGGCAAAGTAGTGAGCCAAGAAACTTTAGATTAATCAGTGAAATATACGATGATACAGAGGAAGTCGAAGCTGTAGATGAACTAATGCTTATGTGGGTGGATGAACCAATAAATTACAGTCAGAGTTGGAGGGAACTGAAAGAAATGGGACGTGAACATTGACACCTTTACCATCAGAGATAAAGGTAATTGGTCTGAAATGGGTGTTTAAACTAAAAAAAGGATACTAAAGGAGAGATAGTGAAGCACAAAGCTTGAATTATAGCAAAAGGTTATGGTCAACAATGTGGAGTTGATTTCAAAGAGATTTTTACACTAGTAACACGCTTGGAAACAGTGTGTCTTCTCCTGGAATTGTCACCAAAAAATGGGTGGATGGTTCATTATCTAGACGTCAAGTCAGCATTTCTAAACGGGGATTTAGAGGAAGACGTCTACGTGTCACGGCCTGAGGGTTTGAAAAATCAGGGCAAGAGCATTTGGTTTATAAGTTGTCAAAAGTACTGTACGGACTCTGTCAGGCTCCTAAAGCTTGGTATTTGAAGCTAAGAAAGTGTCTGGAAAGCATGGGTTTGTCACGGTGTCCTTATGAACATTAAGTATACACGAAAAGATAGGGAGAAGAAGCATTCATAGTGGTAGTGTACCTCAATGATCTTTTGGTGATAGGTACAAGTGGAGATGTCATACATGACTTTAATGAAAAAATGAACAAGCACTTTGAAATGAGTGATTTGGGAAAGCTTTCTTATTATCTTGGCATAGAGGTTGATTCATGGAAAGGCCAACGGTGATGCACATGAATGCTGCTAGGAGAATAATGTGTTATATTAAAAGAACGTTAGGTTATGGTTTGAGTTATTCAAAGGACAGTGGAAATTATTTTTTAACAGGTTCCCAGAAAGTGATTTGGACGGGCATATTGATGATAGGAGGAGCACTAGTGGGATAATATTCTACTAAAATATGAGTGTGATAATTTGGGTCTTGCAGAAACAGAAGTGTGTTGCGCTATCCTCGTGTGAAGCTACAGCAGTAGCTTGCCAATATATACGGTTAAGAAAATTGCCAGGTGAAGTTACTGATAGTTATATTGGACCAGTGGTGTTGTATCGACAACAAATCAGCTATAGACTTAGCAAAAATCCTGTTTTTCATGGGAGTTCTAAGCATATCAATATACGTTATCACTTTATAAGGGAATGCGTGGAGCGAGGCGAAATTATTATAAGGCACGTACAAATTGAAGAGCAACGCGCATATGTGCTCACAGAAGCATTGTCAATTGTCAAGTTTGAGCGAATGCGTCAGTTTCTTGGTGTGAAGAACCTGAAAAAATAAGTTTAGATTAAGGGGGTATTTGTTGGATTTAATCAAAACTTCTATTATGTTTTAAGTCTTGTCTGAGTCCTCTGAATGTGGTTTACCCGTTTTTTATGGTTTATAATGTTCATGAGATTTTGTAGGAGTGTTTTGAATAAGTTTCGGCTATGTGGAGTAATAGGGTTTATATAGGATTCATTCAGTACTTAATTCCTTATTTTTAGCTTAGATAAGTGGTGTTCTCTTTCATAATATTATTTAATCTATCTTGTACTCTTTTGCAAGAATAAGATCAACTTGAATACTTTGTGTTTCTCTTGTTTTACATTGCAAACACATATCTATATATATTACTGAAACCAGGACTGCAGAAGGTGTACACTTTCTTCACAAACACACCCACTAATGGCCCGGTTAAAGTTTAACGTTAATATTGATGATTCTATGAGTCAAATTTGTAACCAATGACCTACTTGAGTCATTTGGCTGTAATGAGTCATCTAATTGATATTTAACCCAAATAATAAATAATATTCATGCACACTAATATATAATATATAATTGAGTTAAAATAAAATTAAAGCTATTAAACCATAAAGACACCGTGCTACACCGTGCATAGCACCGATTCTAAACTAGTAAATTTTAAAGAATGAATTATTATAAACATCTTTTAGTACTTCTAATATAGTATATACATATCCCTCTGCAGGGATGTCTTTTTTGTTTAGGAGGGATAAAAAAACTTCTTATATTATGTAATTTCTTACGTAAATAGATAATTACTTTATTAATCTTTTATATAAATATTTTATAAATATATAATTTTTCTATGAAATTATCTAAATATGTAATTCCAATATAGATATTGGCTCTTGTAATCAATTATCCATTGATATTTGAATGATTTTAAGATACAAAATAAGTGTGATTTGCAAAAGTATTTTTAATTTCACAAATCAATGAACAAAAAGAAACAAAAAAAATATAGAAATTAAATTAAAAAATGATCCTTACTATTATCGAAAAACTTAACAAAATCACTTGCTTATCACTTCTTCGTAAAAGTAATGTTTTCTCTCATTTTCAAGTCATTTGTTCATATTACACGCATTCACAATATATATATGCCTCATTAACATGCGTTTTTATGATTTTTTTTATTTCTTTAAAACTAATATTTTAATTTACATAAAGTGTAATGTATATGCAATATCCGGGATATAACGTGTAATTATTTTTACTATTAAATAATTAATATGTGTGTTCAGTATCTATTCTATGAGTTAATTGTTAAGTGATATATGTACTTGAATATTCAAAAATAATATTAATTGAGTATTTTAATTTTTATATGTCCAAAATAAAATATAGATAATTGTCATATCTTCCTAATTATTTTTATGTTGATTTATAGATTTATAGATTTATAAGAATCATATGAAATTTTTAAAATCTTTTTCCGGGTAATTAAAATTTATTTTATAAAAACGGGAACCAACCGACGTCAACCGTTGTTACGTTTTTGGAACCCGAAACTCTTTCGAGAACTCCTTCCTAACCTAATTGTAATATTCCGAGCATTTTCCATGTTTCGACTTTTTCGATCCGGCGTACGGTTTGTCCTGCGCGAGTCCCGGCACAACATTTTCGATACAATATTCATTTTGGTAAATTAATAAAACCCGTATTTTCGATAAACGGGAGCTTTTTATTAAACTATCCCAATTATCACTTCGTAGTACGTGTAACTGGGTGCTGAGACCAAGACCGCAGTACAAGCTGTACTGATTTGGATAATTATTCCGAAAACCGATACCGTTTGGATCAGTTTTTATAAATAAACGTACCATTTTATATCCGGAATGATCCAACGGGATACTAATTTTCTGTAATTATAAATAGCCTTTTACCGTATTTTATTTCGTATAAAAATCATTTGCAGACAGATAATTATATAATTTTACAAAGAAAAATCTTATATTCATAAACTGTTCTAAGAATCAAACAGCAAAACGAAGGCGTTACCGATCTCTGTTTTCAAAGCTTGAGTAACCAAAACGAAGGATTTGAGGTGTTCTATCAGATTCTGAGCTTTGTTTCACTGCAGAATCAAAGGTTTAATTTCTAAAAATTTATTTATTTTCGAATTTATTTTATTAAAAATATGAATTTTTGTTCGGATGATTATTTGTATGATTTGATGATTGCATGTTGTAGAGCTTGTTTTCCTGATGATTTTCATATGTCATACGTCTGATTTGGAGTTCAATAACATGTTCAAATTCTGAAAAATAGTTTCGAGCTTTAAAATATTATTCTAAATTATTTTCAAGGCTCGATAACTATTCTAAAATTGTTTCGGAGCCAGAATTGGCCAACCGAACCCTGTTTATTAACCCGAAATTGATCCAACGACCCGTTTTAATTCCGAAAAATGTTTTAAAAATTATTTTAAATACCCGAAAGCACATTTATGACCCGAGACTTCTTTATAAATGATATGTCATTGATTACGTGATGTATTATGTGTTATACGTGACCTATTGTTTGACTATCGGTCTATATATTCGGTGTTTACTTCGTTATTGCATAGATTTCAATCCGTTAATCGGATTTGGATAAAACGAAGGGTAGATAGAAGTGTGTGTTGAATATAACTCTATGAGTTGATAATTGATAGATGCTTATGATATGTGAACAGAAAAGGCAAGACGTAGGAAAGGAAAACAGATAGTTGAAGAGTAAGACGGTTGTGATTGGAAGTCAGTGCAGAGTAGTAAGCTAATACCAGGCAAGTGTTCTGAACTTTCTCGAGATATTGTAATTCTTGATAGTCTTGTTGACGTTGCAAGTGCTTTGAAGCACGAAAACCTAAACCCTGATTTCAGTTATTGTTCTTGAGCTATGAACCATTGATTATTGTAAACCCAAACTCGAACCTCAAGTATACGATACTATTCCATAAATACATGCAGACAAAATCCCAAACACTGAACTGAATTACTTGTACATTCAACCATTGTATCCTATGCTTTGAGAGCCCAAATATTTGAAACCCTGAAATATTGATTCTTTTGTTATCCAATTCTTTCATTACCCAGCGTTCAAGCTTTTAAACTACTTTGTTGATCCTTACAAAGATTGAAAACCTTTCATTGTTAAACACTCATTGTTGTTAATGATTTTGGTTATTGTTTATTATTGCATATTCTGTTATTATGTTAGAATTGGATTGTTTTTATAAAATTGTGGACCAGATTCGTGGTCAGACCATATAATGGTCAAGTTAGGCCAATGTGTGCCTTGGATCCAGTAGTTAGAGCAATGCTGTGTGCCTTGCTCGGGGTTAGTGCGTGACTGATCAGCAGCCTAACCTTGGTTTTTAAATTTAAAAGTATAATATCCAATTCTAAATCATAATCCAATGTTCACTTGATATCATAATCATAGTCACTTGATGATCATTATTCTCAGTTTTGTCATTGTGACTTGCTGAGCTAGTTAGCTCATTTGTGCGATGTTGTTTATATTCTTTCCAGTTAAAAAGGAACCAGTTGGTAGTGAGGATCCCCAGTCCAGCGTGAGAGCTAGGGGTTCAGGTTGAGGAAGCTGAGCTAGTAGGCTTCTTTTGGGATAATTTAAGTTTGTAAAAATTTGTAATAATGTTTGATAGTCAGTGTGAGTTTGAAATAGTGGGGATTTGAACGGTTTGTAATATATTAGTGTGTTTGGCTTGTGTGCATACTTTAACCTGTTGCGGTCGGTGGTGGTTGATAAGTAGGGTCACTGCATATATTATTATTATCTTTATTATTATAATAAGCAGGTTATAATTAAGGTGTGTGTGTGGACCCCAAACTTCTGACCCGGGTTTGGAGGGCGCCACAGGTTTGGTATCAGAGCTACAGGTTATAAGTCACTGACATAAGCCTAGGTTAACGGGAATGGGTAGAGGGTTAAGATTAGAAGTAAGGCATAGGATGAGAGAACGTTGAGAGGTTGAGTGCTTCGGTATATCAGGTATTAGTATAGTTTGCGTTATGGAACGAGATTCTTATATTGCGATATGATTTCAGATAGCAGAGATGGCCGACTCTTTTATTCCCGTATCAGCTGATCACTCAGAGCCTTCAGTTGGAGTGCCGTTTTCGCATCCACGTCCTGTTGTTCCACCAGCATTGGCTATTCTACCTCCACCGGTGTTGCAGCCCGTGCCATTGCAGGCTATTCCACCTCCAGGCATGAGGCCACCTGTTAGAGGACCCCCACCAGCTGATTCAGATTCCACTGGGCATTCAGCTGCGAGTGCCCCATTCCAGTCTACATTGCCCCCAGTTCCTTATTACCGGTATGAGGCTCTTCTGTTGGAGCGTGATTACTTGTTGGCTCAGATCAGAGAGTTACAGCATATCATCAGGACTACAGATGTTGATCGTGGTGTGAGGGAGCTTCGAGAGGAGATTCATGTGACACGGAGGGTTCTTGAGGCTAGGCTACATGGAGCTACACTACCTGGCAGAGGCCCTGATGCACTGATGGGCTGGGCTACTGAGGTGATGGAGGACTTTGAGAGGCTGGCAGGACCAGAGTTTCCTTGGAAGCTGAGTTAGAGATTCAGAGATGGAGATGCGGAGCAGTGTTGTATGGTTATATAGCATGTACAGTAGTGTGTAGTGTGTATCAGTAGACTTTTAAGTTGTATTTATAGACTAGCTATGTTGACTAGTGAGTAGGTTGTTGTACCCTTTTTGCTTTTACTTTCGAAGCGTCTTTACGCTTGTACTACCCTAAAACTTTTGATCTATATATATCAGTACCTGTTTCCTTTCCAGCACTGTCATTTATTTTATTGCACCTGTTTTACCTTACCTTATTTATTGCACCAGTTATACCCTGTGATGCCATGTACCCTGTTTTCCATAACTGTTTATATTCTGTAAAAAAGCATGCAATTTACTTAATTACCACTGTTTTCAAAAAGAGATATTCCTATTTTACAAAACTTTTCTTTTATGCAAATATTTGATTCAAAAGCTAAATAAATTGATTGATTCTTTACAGAAAATGCCTCCCAAAAGAAATACCCGCACCAACACCCGAAATGAAAAAAAAAACCAACAACAACAACAATCAAGATGATACAAACCCGAATGTGAACCCAGGACCTATGGACCCAGCAATAGCCCAGATTCTTCAAATCTTGGCCCAACAAACAGTTCACCTAGCACAACAACAACAAAGACAGACCAATCCCCAGGTAACTTTCAAAACTTTTCAGGCAATAAACCCACCAGAATTCAAGGGTTCCTTAGAGCCAATTGAAGCAAATGTTTGGTTAAAGGAAATAGAGAAGGCATTTGCCTTAGTGAAAGTAAAGGAAGAACAGAAGGTTGAGTTTGCAAGTTACTATCTGAAGAATGAAGCCACCTATTGGTGGGAGATGGTGAAGACATTGGAAGGTACAGATGTTATTACTTGGGAAAAGTTCAAGGAATTGTTTCTAGAAAAGTATTTTCCTCAGTTTGTTCAGGATCAAATGGAGCTGAAGTTTTTAGAGTTAAAGCAAGGGAATATGTCGGTAACAGATTATGAGGGGAAGTTTGAGGAATTGTCAAGGTATGTGCCGTCGTATGTTGATACTGATAGAAAGAAAGCTAAGAGATTCCAGCAAGGCTTGAAGCCATGGATCAGAGGGAAGGTAGCTATTTTTGAATTGGATACCTATGCCGGGGTTGTACAGAAGGCTATGATCGCAGAGACAGAGAGTGAGATGTTCCAAAAAGATAAGGAAAGCAAGAAAAGGAAAGTTGAGGGAAGTGAGGGTCAGTCACAAACAGGGAAGTTTCCAAATTTTAAGAAGGGCAAGTTTTAGCCAGGGAGAAATTTTAATTTCAGGAGACAAAATGCAGGAGACGGAGGCCAGGGCAATCGTCCAGCTAATGTGAATCAGCCGAATCAGTTGAGATTAACTTTTCCATATTGTCAAGTTTATGGGAAGAAGCATGGAGGAGTTTGTAATAAGTTGAATGTGGTATGTTTTAAATGCAACCAGAAAGGGTACTATTCAATGGAGTGCCGAAATCAGCCAGCAAATAAGGATCAGCCTATCCGGAATCCAGCAGTGAAGGTTCCAGTCATTGGATTTACATGCTTTAAATGTGGGAAGCCAGGATATATGGCCAGGGATTGCAAGACACCAGCCCCAGTCAGTAATGCATTGAGGATTATGGGATCTACCCCAACAGTGAATGAGACTTCAAGGGCTAAAGTTTTTGACATGTCGGTGAAGGATGCGATCCAGGATACGGATGTTGTGGCAGGTACGCTTAATGTGAATTCTTTATATGCCAAAGTGTTAATAGACTCGGGAGCAACTCGATCGTTTGTTTCACAAGATTTTGTTAGTAAATTAAACTGTCCAGTTGAGTGTTTAAATGAAATAATGACTGTGGAATTAGCAAATCAAGAACGTGTAACTGTAAACCAAGTTTGTGGAAATTGTGAGATTGAGATTTCTGGTAGTAAGTTTTGTGTAGATTTGATACCATTTAAGTTAGGAGAATTTAATGTGATATTAGGGATGGATTGGTTATCTAAGCATGATGCTCAGATAGATTGTCGAAATAAGAAAGTAATAGTGAAAATGCCAGACGAAAGAATAATAACGTTCAAAGGTCAGAAACAAGTAAAGAAGTTCTTAACAATGATTCGAGCCAAGAAGTTACTATGACAAGGATGTGAGCATTTCATAGCATATGTAATCGACAGAAGTCAGGAGCCAGCAAAACTTGAAGATATTCCAGTAGTGAATGAATTTCCAGACGTATTTCCTGACGAGTTACCAGGACTTCCTCCAGATAGAGAAATTGAATTTGCGATCGACTTAGAACCTGGAACAGAACCGGTGTCCAAAGCCCCGTACAGAATGGCGCCTGTTGAGATGAAAGAGCTAGCAAGGCAATTGCAAGAATTGTTAGAGAAAAGAGTAATTAGACCCAGTGTATCCCCGTGGGGAGCCCCGGTATTATTTGTCAAGAAGAAAGATGGAAGCATGAGACTGTGTATTGACTATAGGGAGCTCAACAAGCTGACAATCAAGAACAAGTATCCGTTACCCAGAATCGATGATCTGTTTGACCAATTGAAGGGAGCCAAGTACTTCTCCAAAATTGATTTAAGATCGGGATATCATCAACTAAAGATCAAGCCAGAAGATATACCAAAGACAGCTTTCAGAACAAGGTATGGGCATTATGAATTTCTAGTGATGTCTTTTGGATTGACCAATGCCCCAGCAACGTTTATGGACCTGATGAATAGAATTTTTAAGGAGTATTTGGATAAGTTTGTTATTGTGTTTATAGACGATATTTTAATCTATTCCAAGACGGAAGAGGATCATGCGGAACATGTGAGAACGACTTTGGAGATTTTAAGGAAAAAGAAGTTATATGCTAAACTGTCGAAGTGTAAGTTTTGGCTACAGGAAGTTCAGTTCTTAGGACACATAGTCAGTAACGAAGGGATCAAAGTGGACCCGGCAAAGATCGAAGCAATTACGAATTGGGAGAGACCGAGAACACCCACTGAGGTAAGAAGTTTCCTAGGATTGGCGGGATATTATCGTCGATTTGTTCAGAATTTCTCAAGGATTGCCACATCATTAACAAAGCTTACACGAAAGAATGAAAAGTTTATATAGAACGACAAGTGCGAAGAAAGTTTTCAGGAGTTGAAGCGAAGATTAATCACGGACACCTGTTTTGTCACTTCCAGACGATCAAGGGAATTTCGTAATTTATAGCGATGCTTCTCATAAAGGATTAGGATGTGTTCTTATGCAGCACGACAAGGTGATTGCTTATGCGTCAAGGCAATTGAAACCACACGAACAGAAATATCCTACTCATGACTTGGAGCTAGCAGCTATAGTTTTTGCTTTGAAGATTTGGAGACATTATTTGTATGGAGAAAAGTGTGAGATTTTCACGGATCACAAAAGTTTGAAATATATATTTACCCAGAAGGAACTTAATATGAAGCAAAGGAGATGGTTAGAATTGATCAAGGATTATGATTGCTCGATTAATTATCATCCCGGTAAGGCGAACGTTGTAGCATATGCGTTAAGTCGAAAGGAAAGGTTAAATGTGTTATTTGTACCTGAAGAAATATATAAAGAATTTCAGAAATTAGAATTGGAGGTTAGAATTTGCAAGCCTGAGGAAGCAAAAGTGTACAGTATGATTTTCCAACCGGAGTTATTGGAGAAAATAAAGAAATGCCAGAAAGAGGTAATGGATCAAGATATAAATAGTTTGGTAGGTGAGGAATTATGCACGCAACAAGATGATCAAGGTATTCTTAGGTTTTCTTCAAGAGTTTGGATTCCACCAGTGACGGAGTTAAAGAATGAAATTTTACAAGAGGCACATAGTTCAAGATATTCCATCCATCCAGGGAGTACCAAAATGTACAGAGATTTAAAGAAGAATTATTGGTGGCCAAATATGAAGAGGGAAATTGCGGAATGGGTTAGAAAATGTTATACCTGTCAGAGAGTTAAAGCAGAGCATCAGAGACCAAGCGGATTGCTACAGCCATTGGAGATTCCAGAATGGAAGTGGGAACATATTACCATGGATTTCATAGTTGGATTACCAAGGACAAGGGCTAATCATGATGCCATTTGGGTTATAGTGGATAGACTTACCAAGTCAGCTCATTTTCTGCCTATAAATGAAAGATTTTCGCTCGACAAGTTAGTCCATATGTACCTAAAAGAAATTGTAGTTCGTCATGGAGTTCCAGTGTCTATCGTATCTGATCGAGATCCAAGGTTTAATTCAAGATTTTGGAAGAGTTTTCAAGAATGTTTGGGAACAAAATTGAATATGAGTACGGCCTATCACCCGCAGACGGACAGCCAAAGTGAAAGAACAATCCAGACAATCGAGGACATGCTACGTGTTTGTGCTATTGATTTCAAAGGAAGTTGGGACGAGCATTTACCCCTGGTAGAATTTGCTTATAACAACAGTTATCACGCCAGCATTGGGATGCCACCTTATGAAGCCTTTTATGGACGCAAATGTAGATCTCCATTATATTGGAATGAAGTAGGAGAACGCAAAATACTTGGACCTGAATTGGTGCAACAGACAAAGGAAGTTGTTGAAATTATCCAGAAGAGATTAATAGCCGCACAAAATCGTCAGAGGAGATATGCAGACTAGTCAAGGAAAGACATGGAATTTGAAGAAGGGAGCTTGGTATTATTGAAAGTATCACCGTGGAAAGGACTAACGAGGTTTGGGAAGAAAGGGAAGCTAAGCCCAAGATATGTCGGACCTTTTGAGATCCTAAAGAGCGTTGGCAAAGTCGCTTACGAATTGGCGTTACCTCCGCACATGGGGCACATTCACAATGTTTTTCATGTATCGATGCTCAAGAAATATAATCCAGACTCCAGGCATGTAATAGAATATGAGCCAATAGAGCTTCAGGCAGATTTATCATATGTAGAGAATCCAATAGAGATTTTAGAGGAGAGAGAGAAAGTATTGAGGAATAAAGTGATAAAGTTAGTAAGAGTATTGTGGAGAAACCCAAAGGTTGAAGAGTCAACCTGGGAGTTAGAAAGTGATATGAGAGAAAAGTATCCTCATTTGTTTTCTTAGGAGATTCTGAGGACAGAATCCTTTTAAGGGGGGAAGGATGTAATATCCGGGATATAACGTGTAATTATTTTTACTATTAAATAATTAATATGTGTGTTCAGTATCTATTCTGTGAGTTAATTGTTAAGTGATATATGTACTTGAATATTCAAAAATAATATTAATTGAGTATTTTAATTTTTATATGTCCAAAATAAAATATAGATAATTGTCATATCTTTCTAATTATTTTTATGTTGATTTATAGATTTATAAGAATCATATGAAATTTTTAAAATCTTTTTCCGGGTAATTAAAATTTATTTTATAAAAACGGGAACCAACCGACGTCAACCGTTGTTACGTTTTTGGAACCCGAAACTCTTCCGAGAACTCCTTCCTAACCTAATTGTAATATTCTGAGCATTTTCCATGTTTCGACTTTTTCGATCCGGCGTACGGTTTGTCATGCGCGAGTCCCGACACAACATTTTCGATACAATATTCGTTTTGGTAAATTAATAAAACCCGTATTTTCGATAAACGGGAGCTTTTTATTAAACTATCCCAATTATCACTTCGTAGTACGTGTAACTGGGTGCTGAGACCAAGACCGCAGTACAAGCTGTACTGATTTGGATAATTATTCCGAAAACCGATACTGTTTGGATCAGTTTTTATAAATAAACGTACCATTTTATATCCGGAATGATCCAACGGGATACTAATTTTCTGTAATTATAAATAGCCTTTTACTGTATTTTATTTCGTATAAAAATCATTTGCAGACAGATAATTATATAATTTTACAGAGAAAAATCTTATATTCATAAACTGTTCTAAGAATCAAACAGCAAAACGAAGGCGTTACCGATCTCTGTTTTCAAAGCTTGAGTAACCAAAATGAAGGATTTGAGGTGTTCTATCAGATTCCGAGCTTTGTTTCACTGCAGAATCAAAGGTTTAATTTCTAAAAATTTATTTATTTTCGAATTTATTTTATTAAAAATATGAATTTTTGTTCGGATGATTGTTTGTATGATTTGATGATTGCATGTTGTAGAGCTTGTTTTCCTGATGATTTTCATATGTCATACGTCTGATTTGGAGTTCAATAACATGTTCAAATTTGAGTTTGATTTTTCAAATTTTAAAATTAGGGTTTATAACCCGTATGAATGTTCTTAATTGAAATTTGGGGGTTTCTTATTCTGTGATAGATTGATGTTGTGTTATAGTGGGTTGTGTTCTCTGTGAAATTAGCAATCCAGTCATATAAGTTTCATGAACCAACGAGGTCTGTAGAGAAGGGAGTTGTGTTTTGAATATTTTCGATTTTCGCCGGAAACCGGCGATGTTCTTGGCCAATTTCCGGCCAAAACATGAATGATTATAATGATTTGATTGCATGAATATGTTCCTGGTGAGGTGTAGTTGTGATCTGGACAGTTTGGTGGCCTGAGGTGGCCGGAATCGTGTTCTCCGGCCACACTCCGGCGAAGTCGACGGCGGGGTTGGTAAAATTGCAAACAGACCCCTGTAGTTTTAAAAACGATGCAGTTAGGTCCCTGAAGTTTCCAGACTTTGCAAAAATAGGATTCCTGTTTTAAAAATGTTTAAAAATCATATTTCCCATTTATTTTTATTATAAAAATTAGTTTTTAATTTCTGAAAATTCTAAAAATTATTATTTTAATTCCGAAAATTATTTTTAATTCACAAATAAATCTGAATTAATTAGTTAATTAATTTCAGTTAATTTTTAATTGATTAATTAGTCAATTAATTCGAAAATTAATTGATTAATTGATTTAATTAATTATTAATTGATTTTTAATTAATTATTTAATTAGATTTAATTATTAAAAATGATTTAAAAATTCTGAAAAATAGTTTCGAGCTTTAAAATATTATTCTAAATTATTTTCAAGGCTCGATAACTATTCTAAAATTGTTTCGGAGCCAGAATTGGCCAACCGAACCCTGTTTATTAACCCGAAATTGATCCAACGACCCGTTTTAATTCCGAAAAATGTTTTAAAAATTATTTTAAATACCCGAAAGCACATTTATGACCCGAGACTTCTTTATAAATGATATGTCATTGATTACGTGATGTATTATGTGTTATACGTGACCTGTTGTTTGACTATCGGTCTATATATTCGGTGTTTACTTCGTTATTGCATAGATTTCAATCCGTTAATCGGATTTGGATAAAACGAAGGGTAGATAGAAGTGTGTGTTGAATATAACTCTATGAGTTGATAATTGATAGATGCTTATGATATGTGAGCAGAAAAGGCAAGACGTAGGAAAGGAAAACAGATAGTTGAAGAGTAAGACGGTTGTGATTGGAAGTCAGTGCAGAGTAGTAAGCTAATACCAGGAAAGTGTTCTGAACTTTCTCGAGATATTGTAATTCTTGATAGTCTTGTTGACATTGCAAGTGCTTTGAAGCACGTAAACCTAAACCCTGATTTCAGTTATTGTTCTTGAGCTATGAACCATATTCTTTCTAAACCATTGATTATTGTAAACCCAAACTCGAACCTCAAGTATACGATACTATTCCATAAATACATGCAAACAAAATCCCAAACACTGAACTGAATTACTTGTACATTCAACCATTGTATCCTATGCTTTGAGAGCCCAAGTCTTTGAAACCCTGAAATATTGATTCTTTTGTTATCCAATTCTTTCATTACCCAGTGTTCAAGCTTTTAAACTACTTTGTTGATCCTTACAAAGATTGAAAACCTTTCATTGTTAAACACTCATTGTTGTTAATGATTTTGGTTATTGTTTATTATTGCATATTCTGTTATTATGTTAGAATTGGATTGTTTTTATAAAATTGTGGACCAGATTCATGGTCAGACCATATAATGGTCAAGTTAGGCCAATATGTGCCTTGGATCCAGTAGTTAGAGCAATGCTGTGTGCCTTGCTCGGGGTTAGTGCGTGACTGATCAGCAGCCTAACCTTGGTTTTTAAATTTAAAAGTATAATATCCAATTCTAAATCATAATCCAATGTTCACTTGATATCATAATCATAGTCACTTGATGATCATTATTCTCAGTTTTGTCATTGTGACTTGCTGAGCTAGTTAGCTCATTTGGGCGATGTTGTTTATATTCTTTCCAGTTAAAAAGGAACCAGTTGGTAGCGAGGATCCCCATTCCAGCGTGAGAGCTAGGGGTTCAGGTTGAGGAAGCTGAGCTAGTAGGCTTCTTTTGGGATAATTTAAGTTTGTAAAAATTTGTAATAATGTTTGATAGTCAGTGTGAGTTTGAAATAGTTGAAATAGTCAGTGTGAGCTAGTAGGCTTCTTGTGTGCATACTTTAACCTGTTGCAGTCCGTGGTGGTTGATAAGTAGGGTCACTGCATATATTATTATTATCTTTATTATTGTTATAAGTAGGTTATAATTAAGGTGTGTGTGTGGACCCCAAACTTCTGACCCGGGTTTGGAGGGCGCCACAGGTTTGGTATCAGAGCTACAGGTTATAAGTCACTGACACAAGCCTAGGTTAACGGGAATGGGTAGAGGGTTAAGATTAGAAGTAAGGCATAGGATGAGAGAACGTTGAGAGGTTGAGTGATTCGGTATATCAGGTATTAGTATAGTTTGCGTTATGGAACGAGATTCTTATATTGCGATATGATTTCAGATAGCAGAGATGGCCGACTCTTTTATTCCCGTATCAGCTGATCACTCAGAGCCTTCAGTTGGAGTGCCGTTTTCGCATCCACGTCCTGTTGTTCCACCAGCATTGGCTATTCTACCTCCACCGGTGTTGCAGCCCGTGCCACTGCAGGCTATTCCACCTCCAGGCATGAGGCCACCTGTTAGAGGACCCCCACTAGCTGATTCAGATTCCACTGGGCATTCAGCTGCGAGTGCCCCATTCCAGTCTACATTGCCCCCAGTTCCTTATTACCGGTATAAGGCTCTTCTATTGGAGCGTGATTCCTTGTTGGCTCAGATCAGAGAGTTACAGCATATCATCAGGACTACAGATGTTGATCAGTGGTGTGAGGGAGCTTCGAGAGGAGATTTATGTGACACGGAGGGTTCTTGAGGCTAGGCTACATGTAGCTACACTACCTGGCAGAGGCCCTGATGCACTGATGGGCTGGGCTACTGAGGTGATGGAGGACTTTGAGAGGCTGGCAGGACCAGAGTTTCCTTGGAAGCTGAGTTAGAGATTCAGAGATGGAGATGCAGAGCAGTGTTGTATGTTTATATAGCATGTACAGTAGTGTGTAGTGTGTATCAGTAGACTTTTAAGTTGTATTTATAGACTAGCTATGTTGACTAGTGAGTAGGTTGTTGTACCCTTTTTGCTTTTACTTTCGAAGCGTCTTTACGCTTGTACTACCCTAAAACTTTTGATCTATATATATCAGTACCTTTTTCCTTTCCAGCACTGTCATTTATTTTATTGCACCTGTTTTACCTTACCTTATTTATTGCACCAGTTATACCCTGTGATGCCATGTACCCTGTTTTCCATAACTGTTTATATTCTGTAAAGAAGCATGCAATTTACTTAATTACCACTATTTTCAAAAAGAGATATTCCTGTTTTACAAAACTTTTCTTTTATGCAAATATTTGATTCAAAAGCTAAATAAATTGATTGATTCTTTACAGAAAATGCCTCCCAAAAGAAATATCCGCACCAACACCCGAAATGAAAAAAAAACCAACAACAACACAATCAAGATGATACAAACCCGAATGTGAACCCAGGACCTATGGACCCAGCAATAGCCCAAATTCTTCAAATCTTGGCCCAACAAACAGTTCACCTAGCACAACAACAACAAAGACAGACCAATCCCCAGGTAACTTTCAAAACTTTTCAGGCAATAAACCCACCAGAATTCAAGGGTTCCTTAGAGCCAATTGAAGCAAATGTTTGGTTAAAGGAAATAGAGAAGGCATTTGCCTTAGTGAAAGTAAAGGAAGAACAGAAGGTTGAGTTTGCAAGTTACTATCTGAAGAATGAAGCCACCTATTGGTGGGAGATGGTGAAGACATTGGAAGGTACGAATGTTATTACTTGGGAAAGGTTCAAGGAATTGTTTCTAGAAAAGTATTTTCCTCAGTTTGTTCAGGATCAAATGGAGCTGAAGTTTTTAGAGTTAAAGCAAGGGAATATGTCGGTAACAGATTATGAGGGGAAGTTTGAGGAATTCTCAAGGTATGTGCCGTCGTATGTTGATACTGATAGAAAGAAAGCTAAGAGATTCCAGCAAGGCTTGAAGCCATGGATCAGAGGGAAGGTAGCTATTTTTGAATTGGATACCTATGCCGGGGTTGTACAGAAGGCTATGATCGCAGAGACAGAGAGTGAGATGTTCCAGAAAGATAAGGAAAGCAAGAAAAGGAAAGTTGAGGGAAGTGAGGGTCAGTCACAAACAGGGAAGTTTCCAAATTTTAAGAAGGGCAAGTTTTAGCCAGGGAGAAATTTTAATTTCAGGAGACAAAATGCAGGAGACGGAGGCCAGGGTAATCGTCCAGCTAATGTGAATCAGCCGAATCAGTTGAGATTAACTTTTCCAGATTGTCAAGTTTGTGGGAAGAAGCATGGAGGAGTTTGTAATAAGTTGAATGTGGTATGTTTTAAATGCAACCAGAAAGGGTACTATTCAAGGGAGTGCCGAAATCAGCCAGCAAATAAGGATCAGCCTATCCGGAATCCAGCAGTGAAGGTTCCAGTCATTGGATTTACATGCTTTAAATGTGGGAAGCCAGGATATATAGCCAGGGATTGCAAGACACCAGCCCCAGTCAGTAATGCATTGAGGATTGTGGGATCTACCCCAACAGTGAATGAGACTTCAAGGGCTAAAGTTTTTGACATATCGGTGAAGGATGCGATCCAGGATACGAATGTTGTGGCAGGTACGCTTAATGTGAATTCTTTATGTGCCAAAGTGTTAATAGACTCGGGAGCAACTCGATCGTTTATTTCATAAGATTTTGTTAGTAAATTAAACTGTCCAGTTGAGTGTTTAAATGAAATAATGACTGTGGAATTAGCAAATCAAGAACGTGTAACTGTAAACCAAGTTTGTGGAAATTGTGAGATTGAGATTTCTGGTAGTAAGTTTTGTGTAGATTTGATACCATTTAAGTTAGGAGAATTTAATGTGATATTAGGGATGGATTGGTTATCTAAGCATGATGCTCAGATAGATTGTCGAAATAAGAAAGTAATAGTGAAAATGCCAGACGAAAGAATAATAACGTTCAAAGGTCAGAAACAAGTAAAGAAGTTCTTAACAATGATTCGAGCCAAGAAGTTACTACGACAAGGATGTGAGCATTTCATAGCATATGTAATCGACAGAAGTCAGGAGCCAGCAAAACTTGAAGATATTCCAGTAGTGAATGAATTTCCAGACGTATTTCCTGACGAGTTACCAGGACTTCCTCCAGATAGAGAAATTGAATTTGCGATCGACTTAGAACCTGGAACAGAACCGGTGTCCAAAGCCCCGTACAGAATGGCGCCTGTTGAGATGAAAGAGCTAGCAAGGCAATTGCAAGAATTGTTAGAGAAAAGAGTAATTAGACCCAGTGTATCCCCGTGGGGAGCCCCGGTATTATTTGTCAAGAAGAAAGATGGAAGCATGAGACTGTGTATTGACTATAGGGAGCTCAACAAGCTGACAATCAAGAACAAGTATCCGTTACCCAGAATCGATGATCTGTTTGACCAATTGAAGGGAGCCAAGTACTTCTCCAAAATTGATTTAAGATCGGGATATCATCAACTAAAGATCAAGCCAGAAGATATACCAAAGACAGCTTTCAGAACAAGGTATGGGCATTATGAATTTCTAGTGATGTCTTTTGGATTGACCAATGCCCCAGCAGCGTTTATGGACCTGATGAATAGAATTTTTAAGGAGTATTTGGATAAGTTTGTTATTGTGTTTATAGATGATATTTTAATCTATTCCAAGACGGAAGAGGATCATGCGGAACATGTGAGAACGACTTTGGAGATTTTAAGGAAAAAGAAGTTATATGCTAAACTGTCGAAGTGTAAGTTTTGGCTACAGGAAGTTCAGTTCTTAGGACACATAGTCAGTAACGAAGGGATCAAAGTGGACCCGGCAAAGATCGAAGCAATTACGAATTGGGAGAGACCGAGAACACCCACTGAGGTAAGAAGTTTCCTAGGATTGGCGGGATATTATCGTCGATTTGTTCAGAATTTCTCAAGGATTGCCACATCATTAACAAAGCTTACACGAAAGAATGAAAAGTTTATATAGAATGACAAGTGCGAAGAAAGTTTTCAGGAGTTGAAGCGAAGATTAATCACGGCACCTGTTTTGTCACTTCCAGACGATCAAGGGAATTTCGTAATTTATAGCGATGCTTCTCATAAAGGATTAGGATGTGTTCTTATGCAGCACGACAAGGTGATTGCTTATGCGTCAAGGCAATTGAAACCACACGAACGGAAATATCCTACTCATGACTTGGAGCTAGCAGCTATAGTTTTTGCTTTGAAGATTTGGAGACATTATTTGTATGGAGAAAAGTGTGAGATTTTCACGGATCACAAAAGTTTGAAATATATATTTACCCAGAAGGAACTTAATATGAGGCAAAGGAGATGGTTAGAATTGATCAAAGATTATGATTGCTCGATTAATTATCATCCCGGTAAGGCGAACGTTGTAGCAGATGCGTTAAGTCGAAAGGAAAGGTTAAATGTGTTATTTGTACCTGAAGAAATATATAAAGAATTTCAGAAATTAGAATTGGAGGTTAGAATTTGCAAGCCTGAGGAAGCAAAAGTGTACAGTATGATTTTCCAACCGGAGTTATTGGAGAAAATAAAGAAATGCCAGAAAGAGGTAATGGATCAAGATATAAATAGTTTGGTAGGTGAGGAATTATGCACGCAACAAGATGATTAAGGTATTCTTAGGTTTTCTTCAAGAGTTTGGATTCCACCAGTGACGGAGTTAAAGAATGAAATTTTACAAGAGGCACATAGTTCAAGATATTCCATCCATCCAGGGAGTACCAAAATGTACAGAGATTTAAAGAAGAATTATTGGTGGCCAAATATGAAGAGGGAAATTGCGGAATGGGTTAGAAAATGTTATACCTGTCAGAGAGTTAAAGCAGAGCATCAGAGACCAAGCGGATTGCTACAGCCATTGGAGATTCCAGAATGGAAGTGGGAACATATTACCATGGATTTCATAGTTGGATTACCAAGGACAAGGGCTAATCATGATGCCATTTGGGTTATAGTGGATAGACTTACCAAGTCAGCTCATTTTCTGCCTATAAATGAAAGATTTTCGCTCGACAAGTTAGTCCATATGTACCTAAAAGAAATTGTAGTTCGTCATGGAGTTCCAGTGTCTATCGTATCTGATCGAGATCCATGGTTTAATTCAAGATTTTGGAAGAGTTTTCAAGAATGTTTGGGAACAAAATTGAATATGAGTACGGCCTATCACCCGCAGACGGACGGCCAAAGTGAAAGAACAATCCAGACAATCGAGGACATGCTACGTATTTGTGCTATTGATTTCAAAGGAAGTTGGGACGAGCATTTACCCCTGGTAGAATTTGCTTATAACAACAGTTATCACGCCAGCATTGGGATGCCACCTTATGAAGCCTTTTATGGACGCAAATGTAGATCTCCATTATATTGGAATGAAGTAGGAGAACGCAAAATACTTGGACCTGAATTGGTGCAACAGACAAAGGAAGTTGTTGAAATTATCCAGAAGAGATTAATAGCCGCACAAAATCGTCAGAGGAGATATGCAGACTAGTCAAGGAAAGACATGGAATTTGAAGAAGGGAGCTTGGTATTATTGAAAGTATCACCGTGGAAAGGACTAACGAGGTTTGGGAAGAAAGGGAAGCTAAGCCCAAGATATGTCGGACCTTTTGAGATCCTAAAGAGCGTTGGTAAAGTCGCTTACGAATTGGCGTTACCTCCGCACATGGGGCACATTCACAATGTTTTTCATGTATCGATGCTCAAGAAATATAATCCAGACTCCAGGCATGTAATAGAATATGAGCCAATAGAGCTTCAGGCAGATTTATTATATGTAGAGAATCCAATAGAGATTTTAGAGGAGAGAGAGAAAGTATTGAGGAATAAAGTGATAAAGTTAGTAAGAGTATTGTGGAGAAACCCAAAGGTTGAAGAGTCAACCTGGGAGTTAGAAAGGGATATGAGAGAAAAGTATCCTCATTTGTTTTCTTAGGAGATTCTGAGGATAGAATCCTTTTAAGGGGGGAAGGATGTAATATTCGGGATATAACGTGTAATTATTTTTACTATTAAATAATTAATATGTGTGTTCAGTATCTATTCTGTGAGTTAATTGTTAAGTGATATATGTACTTGAATATTCAAAAATAATATTAATTGAGTATTTTAATTTTTATATGTCCAAAATAAAATATAGATAACTGTCATATCTTCCTAATAATTTTTATGTTGATTTATAGATTTATAAGAATCATATGAAATTTTTAAAATCTTTTTCCGGGTAATTAAAATTTATTTTATAAAAACGGGAACCAACCGACGTCAACCGTTGTTACGTTTTTGGAACCCGAAACTCTTCCGAGAACTCCTTCCTAACCTAATTGTAATATTCCGAGCATTTTCCATGTTTCGACTTTTTCGATCCGGCGTACGGTTTGTCCTGCGCGAGTCCCGGCACAGCATTTTCGATACAATATTCGTTTTGGTAAATTAATAAAACCCGTATTTTCGTTAAACGGGAGCTTTTTATTAAACTATCCCAATTATCACTTCGTAGTACGTGTAACTGGGTGCTGAGACCAAGACCGCAGTACAAGCTGTACTGATTTGGATAATTATTTCGAAAACCGATACCGTTTGGATCAGTTTTTATAAATAAACGTACCGTTTTATATCCGGAATGATCCAACGGGATACTAATTTTCTGTAATTATAAATAGCCTTTTACTGTATTTTATTTCGTATAAAAATCATTTGCAGACAGATAATTATATAATTTTACAGAGAAAAATCTTATATTCATAAACTGTTCTAAGAATCAAACAGCAAAACGAAGGCGTTACCGATCTCTGTTTTCAAAGCTTGAGTAACCAAAATGAAGGATTTGAGGTGTTCTATCAGATTCTGAGCTTTGTTTCACTGCAGAATCAAAGGTTTAATTTCTAAAAATTTATTTATTTTCGAATTTATTTTATTAAAAATATGAATTTTTGTTCGGATGATTGTTTGTATGATTTGATGATTGCATGTTGTAGAGCTTGTTTTCCTGATGATTTTCATATGTCATACGTCTGATTTGGAGTTCAATAACATGTTCAAATTTGAGTTTGATTTTTCAAATTTTAAAATTAGGGTTTATAACCCGTATGAATGTTCTTAATTGAAATTTGGGGGTTTCTTATTCTGTGATAGATTGATGTTGTGTTATAGTGGGTTGTGTTCTCTGTGAAATTAGCAATCCAGTCATATAAGTTTCATGAACCAACGTGGTCTGTAGAGAAGGGAGTTGTGTTTTGAATATTTTCGATTTTCGCCGGAAACCGGCGATGTTCTTGGCCAATTTCCGGCCAAAACATGAATGATTATAATGATTTGATTGCATGAATATGTTCCTGGTGAGGTGTAGTTGTGATCTGGACAGTTTGGTGGCCTGAGGTGGCCGGAATCGTGTTCTCCGGCCACACTCCGGCGAAGTCGACGGCGGGGTTGGTAAAATTGCAAACAGACCCCTGTAGTTTTAAAAACGATGCAGTTAGGTCCCTGAAGTTTCCAGACTTTGCAAAAATAGGATTCCTGTTTTAAAAATGTTTAAAAATCATATTTCCCATTTATTTTTATTATAAAAATTCGTTTTTAATTTCTGAAAATTCTAAAAATTATTATTTTAATTCCGAAAATTATTTTTAATTCACAAATAAATCTGAATTAATTAGTTAATTAATTTCAGTTAATTTTTAATTGATTAATTAGTCAATTAATTCGAAAATTAATTGATTAATTGATTTAATTAATTATTAATTGATTTTTAATTAATTATTTAATTAGATTTAATTATTAAAAATGATTTAAAAATTCTGAAAAATAGTTTCGAGCTTTAAAATATTATTCTAAATTATTTTCAAGGCTCGATAACTATTCTAAAATTGTTTCGGAGCCAGAATTGGCCAATCGAACCCTGTTTATTAACCCGAAATTGATCCAACGACCCGTTTTAATTCCGAAAAATGTTTTAAAAATTATTTTAAATACCCGAAAGCACATTTATGACCCGAGACTTCTTTATAAATGATATGTCATTGATTACGTGATGTATTATGTGTTATACGTGACCTGTTGTTTGACTATCGGTCTATATATTCGGTGTTTACTTCGTTATTGCATAGATTTCAATCCGTTAATCGGATTTGGATAAAATGAAGGGTAGATAGAAGTGTGTGTTGAATATAACTCTATGAGTTGATAATTGATAGATGCTTATGATATGTGAGCAGAAAAGGCAAGACGTAGGAAAGGAAAACAGATAGTTGAAGAGTAAGACGGTTGTGATTGGAAGTCAGTGCAGAGTAGTAAGCTAATACCAGGCAAGTGTTCTGAACTTTCTCGAGATATTGTAATTCTTGATAGTCTTGTTGACATTGCAAGTGCTTTGAAGCACGGAAACCTAAACCCTGATTTCAGTTATTGTTCTTGAGCTATGAACCATATTCTTTCTAAACCATTGATTATTGTAAACCCAAACTCGAACCTCAAGTATACGATACTATTCCATAAATACATGCAAACAAAATCCCAAACACTGAACTGAATTACTTGTACATTCAACCATTGTATCCTATGCTTTGAGAGCCCAAGTCTTTGAAACCCTGAAATATTGATTCTTTTGTTATCCAATTCTTTCATTACCCAGTGTTCAAGCTTTTAAACTACTTTGTTGATCCTTACAAAGATTGAAAACCTTTCATTGTTAAACACTCATTGTTGTTAATGATTTTGGTTATTGTTTATTATTGCATATTCTGTTATTATGTTAGAATTGGATTGTTTTTATAAAATTGTGGACCAGATTCGTGGTCAGACCATATAATGGTCAAGTTAGGCCAATGTGTGCCTTGGATCCAGTAGTTAGAGCAATGCTGTGTGCCTTGCTCGGGGTTAGTGCGTGACTGATCAGCAGCCTAACCTTGGTTTTTAAATTTAAAAGTATAATATCCAAGTCTAAATCATAATCCAATGTTCACTTGATATCATAATCATAGTCACTTGATGATCATTATTCTCAGTTTTGTCATTGTGACTTGCTGAGCTAGTTAGCTCATTTGGGCGATGTTGTTTATATTCTTTCCAGTTAAAAAGGAACCAGTTGGTAGCGAGGATCCCCAGTCCAGCGTGAGAGCTAGGGGTTCAGGTTGAGGAAGCTGAGCTAGTAGGCTTCTTTTGGGATAATTTAAGTTTGTAAAAATTTGTAATAATGTTTGATAGTCAGTGTGAGTTTGAAATAGTTGGGATTTGAACGGTTTGTAATATATTAGTGTGTTTGGCTTGTGTGCATACTTTAACCTGTTACAGTCCGTGGTGGTTGATAAGTAGGGTCACTGCATATATTATTATTATCTTTATTATTGTTATAAGTAGGTTATAATTAAGGTGTGTGTGTGGACCCCAAACTTCTGACCCGGGTTTGGAGGGCGCCACAGGTTTGGTATCAGAGCTACAGGTTATAAGTCACTGACACAAGCCTAGGTTAACGGGAATGGGTAGAGGGTTAAGATTAGAAGTAAGGCATAGGATGAGAGAACGTTGAGAGGTTGAGTGATTCGGTATATCAGGTATTAGTATAGTTTGCGTTATGGAACGAGATTCTTATATTGCGATATGATTTCAGATAGCAGAGATGGCCGACTCTTTTATTCCCGTATCAGCTGATCGCTCAGAGCCTTCAGTTGGAGTGCCGTTTTCGCATCCACGTCCTGTTGTTCCACCAGCATTGGCTATTCTACCTCCACCGGTGTTGCAGCCCGTGCCACTGCAGGCTATTCCACCTCCAGGCATGAGGCCACTTGTTAGAGGACCCCCACTAGCTGATTCAGATTCCACTGGGCATTCAGCTGCGAGTGCCCCATTCCAGTCTACATTGCCCCCAGTTCCTTATTACCGGTATAAGGCTCTTCTGTTGGAGCGTGATTCCTTGTTGGCTCAGATCAGAGAGTTACAGCATATCATCAGGACTACAGATGTTGATGGTGGTGTGAGGGAGCTTCGAGAGGAGATTCATGTGACACAGAGGGTTCTTGAGGCTAGGCTACATGGAGCTACACTACCTGGCAGAGGCCCTGATGCACTGATGGGCTGGGCTACTGAGGTGATGGAGGACTTTGAGAGGCTGGCAGGACCAGAGTTTCCTTGGAAGCTGAGTTAGAGATTCAGAGATGGAGATGCGGAGCAGTGTTGTATGTTTATATAGCATGTACAGTAGTGTGTAGTGTGTATCAGTAGACTTTTAAGTTGTATTTATAGACTAGCTATGTTGACTAGTGAGTAGGTTGTTGTACCCTTTTTGCTTTTACTTTCGAAGCGTCTTTACGCTTGTACTACCCTAAAACTTTTGATCTATATATATCAGTACCTTTTTCCTTTCCAGCACTGTCATTTATTTTATTGCACCTGTTTTACCTTACCTTATTTATTGCACCAGTTATACCCTGTGATGCCATGTCCCTGTTTTCCATAACTGTTTATATTCTGTAAAAAAGCATGCAATTTACTTAATTACCACTATTTTCAAAATGAGATATTCCTGTTTTACAAAACTTTTCTTTTATGCAAATATTTGATTCAAAAGCTAAATAAATTGATTGATTCTTTACAGAAAATGCCTCCCAAAAGAAAAACCCGCACCAACACCCGAAATGAAAAAAAAACCAACAACAACAACAATCAAGATGATACAAACCCGAATGTGAACCCAGGACCTATGGACCCAGCAATAGCCCAAATTCTTCAAATCTTGGCCCAACAAACAGTTCACCTAGCACAACAACAACAAAGACAGACCAATCCCCAGGTAACTTTCAAAACTTTTCAGGCAATAAACCCACCAGAATTCAAGGGTTCCTTAGAGCCAATTGAAGCAAATGTTTGGTTAAAGGAAATAGAGAAGGCATTTGCCTTAGTGAAAGTAAAGGAAGAACAGAAGGCTGAGTTTGCAAGTTACTATCTGAAGAATGAAGCCACCTATTGGTGGGAGATGGTGAAGACATTGGAAGGTACGAATGTTATTACTTGGGAAAGGTTCAAGGAATTGTTTCTAGAAAAGTATTTTCCTCAGTTTGTTCAGGATCAAATGGAGCTGAAGTTTTTAGAGTTAAAGCAAGGGAATATGTCGGTAACAGATTATGAGGGGAAGTTTGAGGAATTGTCAAGGTATGTGCCGTCGTATGTTGATACTGATAGAAAGAAAGCTAAGAGATTCCAGCAAGGCTTGAAGCCATGGATCAGAGGGAAGGTAGCTATTTTTGAATTGGATACCTATGCCGGGGTTGTACAGAAGGCTATGATCGCAGAGACAGAGAGTGAGATGTTCCAGAAAGATAAGGAAAGCAAGAAAAGGAAAGTTGAGGGAAGTGAGGGTCAGTCACAAACAGGGAAGTTTCCAACTTTTAAGAAGGGCAAGTTTTAGCCAGGGAGAAATTTTAATTTCAGGAGACAAAATGCAGGAGACGGAGGCCAGGGCAATCGTCCAGCTAATGTGAATCAGCCGAATCAGTTGAGATTAACTTTTCCAGATTGTCAAGTTTGTAGGAAGAAGCATGGAGGAGTTTGTAACAAGTTGAATGTGGTATGTTTTAAATGCAACCAGAAAGGGCACTGTTCAAGGGAGTGCCGAAATCATCCAGCAAATAAGGATCAACCTATCCGGAATCCAGCAGTGAAGGTTCCAGTCATTGGATTTACATGCTTTAAATGTGGGAAGCCAGGACATATGGCCAGGGATTGCAAGACACCAGCCCCAGTCAGTAATGCATTGAGGATTATGGGATCTACCCCAACAGTGAATGAGAATTCAAGGGCTAAAGTTTTTGACATGTCGGTGAAGGATGCGATCCAGGATACGGATGTTGTGGCAGGTACGCTTAATGTGAATTCTTTATATGCCAAAGTGTTAATAGACTCGGGAGCAACTCGATCGTTTGTTTCACAAGATTTTGTTAGTAAATTAAACTGTCCAGTTGAGTGTTTAAATGAAATAATGACTGTGGAATTAGCAAATCAAGAACGTGTAACTGTAAACCAAGTTTGTGGAAATTGTGAGATTGAGATTTCTGGTAGTAAGTTTTGTGTAGATTTGATACCATTTAAGTTAGGAGAATTTGATGTGATATTAGGGATGGATTGGTTATCTAAGCATGATGCTCAGATAGATTGTCGAAATAAGAAAGTAATAGTGAAAATGCCAGACGAAAGAATAATAACGTTCAAAGGTCAGAAACAAGTAAAGAAGTTCTTTCGAGCCAAGAAGTTACTACGACAAGGATGTGAGCATTTCATAGCATATGTAATTGACAGAAGTCAGGAGCCAGCAAAACTTGAAGATATTCCAGTAGTGAATGAATTTCCAGACGTATTTCCCGACGAGTTACCAGGATTTCCTCCAGATAGAGAAATTGAATTTGCGATCGACTTAGAACCTGGAACAGAACCGGTGTCCAAAGCCCCGTACAGAATGGCGCCTGTTGAGATGAAAGAGCTAGCAAGGCAATTGCAAGAATTGTTAGAGAAAGGAGTAATTAGACCCAGCGTATCCCCGTGGGGAGCCCCAGTTTTATTTGTCAAGAAGAAAGATGGAAGCATGAGACTGTGTATTGACTATAGGGAGCTCAACAAGCTGACAATCAAGAACAAGTATCCGTTACCCAGAATCGATGATTTGTTTGACCAATTGAAGGGAGCCAAGTACTTCTCCAAAATTGATTTAAGATCGGGATATCATCAACTAAAGATCAAGCCAGAAGATATACCAAAGACAGCTTTCAGAACAAGGTATGGGCATTATGAATTTCTAGTGATGTCTTTTGGATTGACCAATGCCCCAGCAGCATTTATGGACCTGATGAACAGAATTTTTAAGGAGTATTTGGATAAGTTTGTTATTGTGTTTATAGACGATATTTTAATCTATTCCAAGACGGAAGAGGATCATGCGGAACATGTGAGAACGGCTTTAGAGATTTTAAGGAAAAAGAAGTTATATGCTAAACTGTCGAAGTGTAAGTTTTGGCTACAGGAAGTTCAGTTCTTAGGACACATAGTCAGTAACGAAGGGATCAAAGTGGACCCGGCAAAGATCGAAGCAATTACGAATTGGGAGAGACCGAGAACACCTACTGAGGTAAGAAGTTTCCTAGGATTGGCGGGATATTATCATCGATTTGTTCAGAATTTCTCAAGGATTGCCACATCATTAACAAAGCTTACACGAAAGAATGAAAAGTTTATATAGAACGACAAGTGCGAAGAAAGTTTTCAGGAGTTGAAGCGAAGATTAATCACGACACCTGTTTTGTCACTTCCAGACGATCAAGGGAATTTCGTAATTTATAGCGATGCTTTTCATAAAGGATTAGGATGTGTTCTTATGCAGCACGACAAGGTGATTGCTTATGCGTCAAGGCAATTGAAACCACACGAACAGAAATATCCTACTCATGACTTGGAGCTAGCAGCTATAGTTTTTGCTTTGAAGATTTGGAGACATTATTTGTATGGAGAAAAGTGTGAGATTTTCACGGATCACAAAAGTTTGAAATATATATTTACCCAGAAGGAACTTAATATGAGGCAAAGGAGATGGTTAGAATTGATCAAGGATTATGATTGCTCGATTAATTATCATCCCGGTAAGGTGAACGTTGTAGCAGATGCGTTAAGTCGAAAGGAAAGGTTAAATGTGTTATCTGTACCTGAAGAAATATATAAAGAATTTCAGAAATTAGAATTGGAGGTTAGAATTTGCAAGCCTGAGGAAGCAAAAGTGTACAGTATGATTTTCCAACCGGAGTTATTGGAGAAAATAAAGAAATGCCAGAAAGAGGTAATGGATCAAGATATAAATAGTTTGGTAGGTGAGGAATTATGCACGCAACAAGATGATCAAGGTATTCTTAGGTTTTCTTCAAGAGTTTGGATTCCACCAGTGACGGAGTTAAAGAATGAAATTTTACAAAAGGCACATAGTTGAAGATATTCCATCCATCCAGGGAGTACCAAAATGTACAGAGATTTAAAGAAGAATTATTGGTGGCCAAATATGAAGAGGGAAATTGCGGAATGGGTTAGCAAATGTTATACCTGTCAGAGAGTTAAAGCAGAGCATCAGAGACCAAGCGGATTGCTACAGCCATTGGAGATTCCAGAATGGAAGTGGGAACATATTACCATGGATTTCATAGTTGGATTACCAAGGACAAGGGCGAATCATGATGCCATTTGGGTTATAGTAGATAGACTTACCAAGTCAGCTCATTTTCTGCCTATAAATGAAAGATTTTCGCTCGACAAGTTAGTCCATATGTACCTAAAAGAAATTGTAGTTCATCATGGAGTTCCAGTGTCTATCGTATCTGATCGAGATCCAAGGTTTAATTTAAGATTTTGGAAGAGTTTTCAAGAATGTTTGGGAACAAAATTGAATATGAGTACGGCCTATCACCCGCAGACGGACGGCCAAAGTGAAAGAACAATCCAGACAATCGAGGACATGCTACGTGTTTGTGCTATTGATTTCAAAGGAAGTTGGGACGAGCATTTACACCTGGTAGAATTTGCTTATAACAACAGTTATCATGCCAGCATTGGGATGCCACCTTATGAAGCCTTTTATGGACGCAAATGTAGATCTCCATTATATTGGAACGAAGTAGGAGAACGCAAAATACTTGGACCTGAATTGGTGCAACAGACAAAGGAAGTTGTTGAAATTATCCAGAAGAGATTAATAGCCGCACAAAATCATCAGAGGAGATATGCAGACCAGTCAAGGAAAGACATGGAATTTGAAGAAGGGAGCTTAGTATTATTGAAAGTATCACCGTGGAAAGGACTAACGAGGTTTGGGAAGAAAGGGAAGCTAAGCCCAAGATATGTCGGACCTTTTGAGATCCTAAAGAGCGTTGGCAAAGTCGCTTACGAATTGGCGTTACCTCCGCACATGGGGCACATTCACATTGTTTTTCATGTATCGATGCTCAAGAAATATAATCCAGACTCCAGGCATGTAATAGAATATGAGCCAATAGAGCTTCAGGCAGATTTATCATATGTAGAGAATCCAATAGAGATTTTAGAGGAGAGAGAGAAAGTATTGAGGAATAAAGTGATAAAGTTAGTAAGAGTATTGTGGAGAAACCCAAAGGTTGAAGAGTCAACCTGGGAGTTAGAAAGTGATATGAGAGAAAAGTATCCTCATTTGTTTTCTTAGGAGATTCTGAGGACAGAATCCTTTTAAGGGGGAAGGATGTAATATCCGGGATATAACGTGTAATTATTTTTACTATTAAATAATTAATATGTGTGTTCAGTATCTATTCTGTGAGTTAATTGTTAAGTGATATATGTACTTGAATATTCAAAAATAATATTAATCGAGTATTTTAATTTTTATATGTCCAAAATAAAATATAGATAATTGTCATATCTTCCTAATTATTTTTAGGTTGATTTATAGATTTATAAGAATCATATGAAATTTTTAAAATCTTTTTCCGGGTAATTAAAATTTATTTTATAAAAACGGGAAGCAACCGACGTCAACCATTGTTACGTTTTTGGAACCCGAAACTCTTCCGAGAACTCCTTCCTAAACTAATTGTAATATTCCGAGCATTTTCCATGTTTCGACTTTTTCGATCCGGCATACGGTTTGTCCTGCGCGGGTCCCGGCACAACATTTTCGATACAATATTCGTTTCGGTAAATTAATAAAAGTCGTATTTTCGATAAACGGGAGCTTTTTATTAAACTATCCCAATTATCACTTCGTAGTACGTGTAACTGGGTGCTGAGACCAAGACCGCAGTACAAGCTGTACTGATTTGGATAATTATTCCGAAAACCGATACCGTTTGGATCAGTTTTTATAAATAAATGTACCATTTTATATCCGGAATGATCCAACGGGATACTAATTTTCCGTAATTATAAATAGCCTTTTACCGTATTTTATTTCGTATAAAAATCATTTGCAGACAGATAATTATATAATTTTACAGAGAAAAATCTTATATTCATAAACTGTTCTAAGAATCAAACAGCAAAACGAAGGCGTTACCGATCTCTGTTTTCAAAGCTTGAGTAACCAAAACGAAGGATTTGAGGTGTTCTATCAGATTCTGAGCTTTGTTTCACTGCAGAATCAAAGGTTTAATTTCTAAAAATTTATTTATTTTCGAATTTATTTTATTAAAAATATGAATTTTTGTTCGGATGATTGTTTGTATGATTTGATGATTGCATGTTGTAGAGCTTGTTTTCCTGATGATTTTCATATGTCATACGTCTGATTTGGAGTTCAATAACATGTTCAAATTTGAGTTTGATTTTTCGAATTTTAAAATTAGGGTTTATAACCCGTATGAATGTTCTTAATTGAAATTTGGGGGTTTCTTATTCTGTGATAGATTGATGTTGTGTTATAGTGGGTTGTGTTCTCTGTGAAATTAGCAATCCAGTCGTATAAGTTTCATGAACCAACGAGGTCTGTAGAGAAGGGATTTGTGTTTTGAATATTTTCGATGTTCGCCGGAAACCGGCGATGTTCTTGGCCAATTTCCGGCCAAAACATGAATGATTATAATGATTTGATTGCATGAATATGTTCCTGGTGAGGTGTAGTTGTGATCTGGACAGTTTGGTGGCCTGAGGTGGCCGGAATCGTGTTCTCCGGCCACACTCCGGCGAAGTCGACGGCGGGGTTGGTAAAATTGCAAACAGGCCCCTGTAGTTTTAAAAACGATGCAGTTAGGTCCCTGAAGTTTCCAGACTTTGCAAAAATAGGATTCCTGTCTTAAAAATGTTTAAAAATCATATTTCCCATTTATTTTTATCATAAAAATTCGTTTTTAATTTCTGAAATTCTAAAAATTATTATTTTAATTCCAAAAATTATTTTTAATTCACAAATAAATCTGAATTAATTATTTAATTAATTTCAGTTAATTTTTAATTGATTAATTAGTCAATTAATTCAAAAATTAATTGATTAATTGATTTAATTAATTATTAATTGATTTTTAATTAGTTATTTAATTAGATTTAATTATTAAAAATGATTTAAAAATTCTGAAAAATAGTTTCGAGCTTTAAAATATTATTCTAAATTATTTTCAAGGCTCGATAATTATTCTAAAATTGTTTAGGAGCCAGAATTGGCCAACCGAACCCTGTTTATTAACCCGAAATTGATCCAACGACCCGTTTTAATTCTAAAAACTATTTTAAAAATTATTTTAAATACCCGAAAGCACATTTATGACCCGAGACTTCTTTATAAATGATATGTCAATGATTACGTGATGTATTATGTGTTATACGTGACCTGTTGTTTGACTATCGGTCTATCTATTCGGTGTTTACTTCGTTATTGCATAGATTTCAATCTGTTAATCAGATTTGGGTAAAACGAAGGGTAGATAGAAGTGTGTGTTGAATATAACTCTATGAGTTGATAATTGATAGATGCTTATGATATGTGAGCAGAAAAGGCAAGACGTAGGAAATGAAAACAGATAGTTGAAGAGTAAGACGGTTGTGATTGGAAGTCAGTGCAGAGTAGTAAGCTAATATCAGGCAAGTGATCTGAACTTTCTCGAGATATTGTAATTCTTGATAGTCTTGTTGACATTGCAAGTGCTTTGAAGCACGGAAACCTAAACCCTGATTTCAGTTATTGTTCTTGAGCTATGAACCATATTCTTTCTAAGCCATTGATTATTGTAAACCCAAACTCGAACCTCAAGTATACGATACTATTCTATAAATACATGCAAACAAAATCCCAAACACTGAACTGAATTACTTGTACATTCAACCATTGTATCCTATGCTTTGAGAGCCCAAATCTTTGAAACCCTGAAATATTGATTCTTTTGTTATCCAATTCTTTCATTACCCATCGTTCAAGCTTTTAAACTACTTTGTTGATCCTTACAAAGATTGAAAACCTTTCATTGTTAAACACTCATTGTTGTTAATGATTTTGGTTATTATTTATTATTGCATATTCTGTTATTATGTTAGAATTGGATTGCTTTTATAAAATTGTGGACCAGATTCGTGGTCAGACCATATAATGGTCAAGTTAGGCCAATGTGTGCCTTGGATCCAGTAGTTAGAGCAATGCTGTGTGCCTTGCTCGGGCTTAGTGCGTGACTGATCAGCAGCCTAACCTTGGTTTTTAAATTAAAAGTATAATATCCAATTTTAAATCATAATCCAATGTTCACTTGATATCATAATCATAGTCACTTGATGATCATTATTCTCAATTTTGTCATTGTGACTTGCTGAGCTAGTTAGCTCATTTGTGCGATGTTGTTTATATTCTTTCCAGTTAAAAAGGAACCAGTTGGTAGCGAGGATCCCCAGTCCAGCGCGAGAGCTAGGGGTTCAGGTTGAGGAAGCTGAGCTAGTAGGCTTCTTTTGGGATAATTTAAGTTTGTAAAAGTTTGTAATAATGTTTGATACTTAGTGTGAGTTTGAAATAGTTGGGATTTGAACGGTTTGTAATATATTAGTATGTTTGGCTTGTGTGCATACTTTAAACTGTTGCGGTCCGTGGTGGTTGATAAGTAGGGTCACTGCATATATTATTATTATCTTTATTATTGTTATAAGCAAGTTATAATTAAGGTGTGTGTGTGGACCCCAAACTTCTGACCCGGATTTCGAGGGCGCCACAGTATAATTGTGTTTTTTAAAAATGTTTTTAAAAATTGATTTTTGAGTAATAGAAATGACCATATTTTGTGATATTTTAGGCTTTTTGGGTGATACTGTGAGCTATTACCCAACAATAAAAAACACTTGTTGCAAACAGCGGTAAACATAATTTCTTTTTTCCCTTATTGTTGGTGTGTAATATAAACTCGTTTTTTTGTTTGAGTATTCACTAAGCCACGTAGCAGCTAGGAGAATAAGTAAAATGTTGTTTTAGTATTTTTAGGATCAGAAACAAATAAGTGGAAGTAGTGGATGTTAGTTAGGAGTTTGATGCTAGTTTCTAGGAGTTAGTCATTTGCATTGTTTAAAGTATCTCAGCATGTATTCAGTTTTTTTTAAGTGTGATATATAAAACTTTGAGCAAGTTTGTTCACTCTCTGTTAAATACACGATAGTATTAAATCTGTAGTGTGCATTCACAGGTGATCCACAAACTGAAACCAACATTTGGTATCAGAGCACGGTTAGTCCAGTGGATGCCAAAATATATGCCAAAAACACAGATGATGGAAGAGCTCAAGAGTAAAAATGGATCTGTAACGTTGAGTTATCCGATGCTGAGTAAGACCAATTACACGGCGTGGTCGCTCAAGATGAGAGTATATAGGCTGGCACACGGAATCTGGGAAGCAGTTGAGCCCACTGATGAGAAGACTGTAATTGAAGATAAGACAGATAAAGTAGCTTTGGCTGCGATCTATCAAGCAATACTGGAGGACATTTTGCTATCCATAGCTGAAAAGAAAACGGCCAGAGGTGCATGGGAGGCCATCAGGACGATGTGCCTTGGAGCAGATCGAGTTAGAAAAGCTCGTGTTCAAACATTAAAATCAGAATTTAAGAATTTGTGTATGAAAGACACATAGACTATTGATGAATTCTGTATAAGATTAAATGGATTAGTGACCAACATCCGTACTCTAGGAGAGACTGTTGTAGAGAGCTATGTTGTGAAGAAAATTCTGAGAGCAGCTCCATCTAAATTCTTGCAGATCACATCCGCGATAGAACAGTTCGGAAATCTGGATGAAATGTCAATCGAAGAGACAGTTGGATCTCTTAAAGCATATGAGGAACGACTACGTGGACAATCAGAAAATAGCAATGGGCAATTGTTGTTGACTGAGGATGAGTGGACTAAGCGGGAAAACATTGAAGGACAGTTGCTGTTAACCAGAGAGGAGTGGCTAAAAAGAAGGCCTCGGAAGCCTCGTGGTACTAGCAGTTATCAAGGTATCCATGATAAAAGTAAAGTAAAGTGCTTTAATTGTCATAATTACGGGCATTTCGCTGCAGGATGCCGTAAGCCAAAACGAGAGAGAGATCAGAAACCTGAAGTAAACTTGACACAAGCCTTAGATGATGAGCCAACACTTTTACTGATAGAATGCAAGTCAGGCAGGAGTAACACACTGTTACTTAATGAAGGAGACATTATACCAAAGCTTAACCAAGACAAAAAGAAAGAATTGGAGTCAAATGTATGGTATTTGGATAATGGCGCTAGCACTCACATGACAGGACAACGTACAAAGTTTAAGGAGCTAGACGAGAAGATAACAGGGAAGGTAAGATTCGGAGATGGTTCCACAGTCGAAATAAAGGGAAAAGGTACGGTGACATTTAAATGCAAAAACGGTGAGGAAGTGACACTTGATGGGGTATACTACATCCCCACTCTTTGCAACAACATCATAAGTCTTGGACAGTTGGCTGAGAATGGCAATAAAGTGATCCTTAACGGAGCATTCTTGTGGGTGTATGATAAATGAGGGAGACTACTCATGAAAGTAAAGAGAACAGCTAACAGACTCTATAAAATTATTCTTGAGTGCAGTAAGTCCATCTGTTTAATGTCTGTGACTGAAGAATCCACCTAGCTGTGGCACTTGCGTTTAGGCCACATGAATTTTAATGGGTTGAAATTGTTATCGGACAAAAAGATGGCTCAAGGTCTGCCTAATTTCATGCAACCTAAGGAAGTGTGTACAGGGTGTTTGATGGCAAAACAGACAAGAAGATCCTTCCCAAATCAGACTGATTTTCATGCTACGAAGGTATTGGAGTTAATTCACGCAGATCTTTGTGGACCAATAACCCCAGAAACGAAGGCAGGTAACAAGTACTTTCTCCTCTTGGTGGATGATTTTAGTAATTTAACACTACTAGAAATTTGTCAATAGACATCGCTTATTAGCCGATGTCTATTTAAAATCCAAGTGATGTCTTTGCATGCGATGAGAAAGGTAGGTGCATTACACATCGCTTATTAGCCGATGTCTATACACAGTTTAGACATCGTTTTTCTTAACAATATGATGTATTTTTCTTCAATGTATACCTTCACTATGGTTTCAGTTATTCATTCATATGTCATGTATATCATTTTAAACTTATCACATATAAAGCAATATTATACATTAACATCGAAAAACTTGTTAAACTAATGTGTAACTTAACATATTACATCAGTCTTTTATCAGAAGCGATGTCGTACCTTTCTTTTTTTAATGAAACCGATGTCTTTGTGTGTGTTTAACATCAGTTCTTTCAAAATGTGATATATATTATATTATTTTACATCAGTCATTTCTTGTGAGCTGATATATATGCCTGCTTATGACATCAGTTTATTGTATGAAATATCTTATTTGACTACATTTTACATCAGTTATTTTGTTCATGAAGTGATGTTTGTTTATTTTTTTTATTCATGAATCCCTTGTTTCAATCAAATGCCCAAAACCCAAACAAGAGTCATCCAAAAACATACCAACTGCCATTTTACCATTCCAAAACTAACAAAACCAAAACAAACGCAAAAACAAACATACATTCATTGATTTACCATAGATTATACCAATTACGTACATATATCCACCACCAACCAAACTTCATAATCCAAACAAACTACATAACTGCAAAAGCAAGTACTAGACATCCACCATCGATCATTTACATAGTTCATCCCAAACAGAAATACATCTGCTAAACCAGCTGAAGCTCTTCTAAAATTTAACAGCTGCTAAACCAGCTGAAGCTCTATATAAATTAAATATGAGTTGAGATGAAACCTCGGCAGCAGCAAATCTCATCTTTGCTTCATCTAGCTCTTTCTGTGATCCCCTGGACGATACCCAGATAGACTACAACAGAAGTTTTTTTTTTAAAAAAACATGAGCTTTACTAGACTATTCACAATGTAAACATATTAGCCATTCCAAATATTGAATATTGGAAACCTAACCAGAACACAGTCATAGGCAAAGGCTCTGCAGAATCAACTATGTTGTACTCGACAGCAACAGATTTGCGGTGTGTCTCTACTATTCCTGCCACAGCCATAGAAATGGCTGAGAGAACGAGTCCAGTGTATAGAATCGCAGCTTGGCTACTATCTGCAGCCTCACATTGAATTATTAGTAATATCTTATGCATCTCAAATATTTGCAGAATTCTGAAGATCCAGTGTAGACTATATGTATACAATTTGATTAGAGAACTCTTAGAATGTAACTTATCATACAATTATTGTATCATTCAACTCAAGATGTTCATATTTCTATGTTATGCAAACAGCTAGATCAAATATGAAGAATTCCAAAAAGATTATGATATAGGGGAGAGTCTACCTGTATGGAAAGGACAACAGCAATTGTTAAGATCTCCTCGGAACATCCAAGTTCATCTGAAGCTAAGATCATTTTTGAGAACATTGGTTCCTACATAAAGTTAAATATTCTGAGTACTAGAAATCATGAAATCAGTATAAATTATGTTTACTATATGGCTAGGTAGGTGGTTTTGCACTTGGATAACAGAGAGAAGTGCAGAAATTATACCAGGCATCTCATGTGTGTGTGCTCAGGAAGAAAGATAAAATTATTCAATTTTTTAAAAGAAAGATATACTGCAACATACTAATGGAATTTCAGTTATTTGGAAACCAGCTGGTGAAGTAAGTTTGGCATCATCATCAATTACAGAGGAAACAAGACTTGTTCCTGAATCTCTGGAATCCCCTCTGTAGACAATTCATTGACGTAATACTCCTCTGTGTAGAGCCTAATATCGTATAGCTCAAATTAATATTATTCAACAAAGTCTTGCTCTCCAGCAAAATCAAAACAAAAACTTAATAAATTTACGAACAAGAACTCATGCAGTGATATTTGAGAAGAATGCCGAAGATGAATTATAATTAAATTCAACCATCCATTTTCAATAACAAAAACACTAAAGAGGTGGAACTTGGACATAATTGCAATAAAAAACAACAGAGATATCCAGTGCCAGAGATAAGCTCAAAAAGTAGAAAGATAAAGACATGCATATACATATGAAAGCGTAATATCAAAATCATGAGTTATCGAGTTGTTAAAACCTAGAATGATCAATCAAAGCTGAAATTAAATATAATAAACACCTACCGACTAGTATTTTATTCATTAAGTCTAGTTGGATGATATAAAGGGAGAAATTATTCAAGACTCGGCCTACACAGGTAACCCCTAATTCAAACCAGGAGAGATGCTATGGAAGATATTCACCCATCAATCTATGAAAATTATCAACTCATATCACGCCCTATTTTTCAAGATCTAATTCACTTCAAACTGTGCACAAAGTAGGCAGAATTTGGACACAGTATCACACCTAAACCATTAAAATCTTCTTGATATTTAGAATAGATAATAATAATAGGCACAACTTCTAAAAAGAAACTATTGTCAATAAAATGAGAACTTCTCAGTTCAGCACCTATAACATTTTCCAGGACGTACTCTTCCTACCCTTCCAACTCTTTGCCTAGTTGATGCTTTTGATATTGGTGCTACTATCAAATTTTCAACATCTGTAATATGCAAAGTTGTAATCAGAGTTATGTTAAAAATCAAAGACAATGCTGCATATTTAAATATAATTTCATATATGATATATCACAAGCAGAAACTGGAGATTACTCTAAGCAAATTTGTAACCAAAAGAAACCTACTGCCCAAAATGCAATATACTACATTTGAACTCTTAATGGCCATGTGGCATCTTTTCGACACTGACACAAACTGAATTATTCTGTCTAGGAAAACTAAGAATATCTGAATACATGATTTTAAGATTATAATATGAATTAGTAAACAGACTAAACACAAATATATTTACAAATGACACAAACACAAATATATACAAGCACTTGTTATTACTTGTAAATCCGTATTTTAACTACACATACAACTACACAAAATACAGCCCAAACATATATAAATAGATATGTAAAGAATAATATACCTAACAAAGTAAGCTCCAAAATCCCAAAAAACACAGCAACAAACTCCAAGACCAAAATCCAACTTAATTAGCTCCGAGATTTAAGCTTTAATAAACCCTAAGCTACAAGATTTAGCTCCAAGAAACTCTACTCCTCACCTTAAACTTCAATGAACACACTTAACTCCTTAATCTTCGAATCTGTCACAAAAATTGAAATAGATGAGAAAAAAAAACATTTGAAAGAAAGACAGTAAGAAATTAAGAGATGAGTTGAAGAAATTGAGAGGTTTAATTGGAGATTCAAGGTCTAATCGGAAAGGGGGGAAAGACAGTAAGCATATATTTGAGAGTTCTAGGTTTAGCAGTCGAGAGAGAAAGGGGGAATGACTGAATGAGTTTTTGTTTTTGTTTTTGTGGAGATTGTAATTTTTTGTTTTTGTTTTGATTTTGATTTATTTTTAATTTTATGTTATAATGTTATTAAAGTGAATGAGTGAATAGGCGGGATGGGAAAATATACTAAGGGGGAAAAAATTTGGCTAAGGGCGGGGAGCAAAAGGGAGAAGCAGCGGGCTCTAATTTTTTAAAATTGAGCTTAGACATCGGTTATTATGTCAACCGATGTTAAAAAAAATTGGACATCGGTTTATATGTTAACTGATGTGACGTAGTTTTTAAAAGAACAACTTAGACATCACTTTACTCAAAAGCTGATGTAAACATACCAAAAAGACATTACTTTTTTTTATTGTGATGTAAAAAAGGCTTTTAACATCAGTGACTTTTCTGACTGATGTCTAATGTGCGATGTCTAATGCTGATTTTTTAGTAGTGTAATGTGGATTTATATGATAAAAAATAAAGATGAGGCCCTGAGCATGTTTAAGAAATTCAGAACATTGGTTGAGAATAGTACGGGGGAAAAGATAAAAATGTTAAGAACTGACAGGGGTGGCGAGTTTTGTTCTAATCAGTTTAACTTATATTGCAAAGAGAATGGAATTGCAAGACATCTTACTACTCCCTATTCACCACAACAAAATGGGGTTGTTGAGCGTAGAAATAGAACTGTTGTGGCGATGGCTAGGAGTTTCTTAAAGGAGATGTGCTTGCCGTCTGATTTCTGGGGAGAAGCAGCTCGATATGCTGTGTACGTATTGAATCGATTACCGACACGGGCTCTGTCAGATAAAACACCGTATGAGGTGTGGAAAGGGTACAAGCCAGACATAAGTCACATCCGAGTGTTTGGTTGTGCTGCACACATGAAAGTGCCAAGTGTGCACACAACTAAACTTGACGATCGCAGCAGAATGGTGGTTCACTTGGGTACAGAACCGGGAACAAAGGCCTGTAGACTCTATGATCCAGAGTTTGGGAAAATAGCTGTGAGCAGATATGTTGTGTTTGAGGAAAGGCGACCTTGGAATTGGAATACACAGCAACAAGAAAGTTTGAATGCTCAAGGTTCATTCACTGTGTCGAACAACTGCTCAAATGGAGAAAATCAGAGTGACACTGTGGAGGGGTCTGACAATTACAATGATGATAACATGGGGGACACAAGTGGACACAACTCGAGCACCATTGAGACATCAAGTGTCAGGACTCCCACCAGGCCAATTACAGCAAATACTAGTGAAGAAGATCAAGGATCTGCTACTGAAAACTCAAGTAGCAGCAATGAAGAACCAAGAAAATTTAGGCTGCTGAGTGACGTTTATGATGAAACACAAGAAATTGAGCTGGAAGAGGAATTACTATTGTGTGGTATAGATGAACCAGGAAGCTATGAAGAAGCTGTGAAAGAAGAGGCCTGGGAACAGGCTATGCAAAATGAGATAGATGCTATTGAAAAGAACAACACCTGGAAACTCGAAGAGCTACCACCTGGGCACAAACCGATAGGTTTAAAATGGGTTTACAAAATAAAGAAGGATACAAACGGAAAAATTATCAAATACAAAGCAAGACTTGTGACGAAGGGATATGTGCAGAAGCAAGGGGTCGATTTCGAGGAGGTCTTTGCTCCTGTTACCCGTTTGGAAACAGTGAGACTTCTTTTGGCACTAGCAGCAAAGAATGGGTGGGAGGTGCATCACCTAGATGTAAAATCAGCCTTTCTCAATGGGGATTTGGAGGAAACCGTATATGTAACTCAGCCCAAGGGTTTTGTGAAATTAAATAGTGAACACATGGTATATCGATTAGTTAAGGCATTATACGGATTGCGTCAAGCACCCCGTGCTTGGTATACCAAGTTGAGTAGATGCCTGGAGAAGCTTGGGTTTACTAAATGCCCATATGAAAATACAGTATACACCAAACGAGAGGGGGATGAATCATTGGTAATAGGTGTGTATGTTGACGATCTCCTGATCACTGGTACAAGTCTCTCAAATATTCAGAAATTCAAGAAGCAAATGAGTGAGGAATTTGAGATGAGCGATCTCGGAAAGCTATCTCACTACTTGGGAATCGAGGTCAGCCAGGAGAAGGAATGCATAGGACTAAACCAATCTGCGTATGCAAAGAAGCTGTTGAAAAAAGCTGGCCTAGCAGACTGTAATCCATCCAAATATCCAATAGAGGAAAAAGTACAACTGGTTAAGGACGAAAGTGGGAAGCCTGTCAATCCCACGTTGTTTAAGAGCCTTGTTGGAGGTTTAAGGTATCTGGTCCATACACGACCAGATATTGCATACTCAGTAGGGGTAGTCAGCAGGTTCATGGAGCGTCCTACTACCATGCATCTAAATGCGGTTAAACGTATATTACGTTATGTCAAAGGGACAGTAAACTACGGGCTGATTTATTGGAGAGGAACATGGAACTACATACTATCGGGTTACTCTGATAGTGATCTTGCTGGGAATATTGAAGACAGATGAAGCACCGGAGGTATGGCCTTTTATTTAAACGAAAGTTTGATAACTTGGGTGTCACAGAAACAGAGATGTGTGGCTCTATCCTCCTGCGAAGCTGAATTTATGGCTGCAACTGCAGCAGCATGTCAGGGAGTGTGGTTACAAAATCTGCTTATGCAAATAACTGATATGAAGCATTGTCCGGTCACTATATATGTTGATAATAAGTCCGCGATTGATTTAGCAAAAAATCCTGTTTTTCATGGACGGAGCAAACACATTGATATCCGTTATCACTTCATTCGGGAATGTGTTGAGCGTGGTGAAATAACTATTAAGCATATACCTACTGAAGAACAGTGTGCTGATATTCTGACTAAAGCCATGTCCACTGCGAAGTTCGAGAAGATGCGTACCCTGTTGGGAATCCAGAATCTGCAGAAAAGAGTTTAAATTACGGGAGAGCATGTTGGTGTGTAATATAAACTCGTTTGTTTGTTTGAGTATTCACTAAGCCACGTAGCAGCTAGGAGAATAAGTAAAATGTTGTTTCAATATTTTTAGGATCAGAAACAAATAAGTGGAAGTAGTGGATGTTAGTTAGGAGTTTGATGCTAATTTCTAGGAGTTAGTCATTTGCATTGTTTTAAGTATCTCAGCATGTATTCAGTTTTTTTTAAGTGTGATATATAAAACTTTGAGCAATTTTGTTCACTCTCTGTCAAATACACGATAGTATTAAATCTGTAGTGTGCATTCACAGGTGATCCACAAACTGAAACCAACACTTATTACCTCAAAAACACTCATTTCGATCTCTACTGTTTTCACTCTTAATCTTCCCCATCTTCATCTAAATTAAACTCTAAAAAAATGTCAGATGAACTGCTTGCCCTCATTTTCATCCACCTACCGGTGTTCATTCTAATGAGGTTGCGCTGCGTTTCAAAGCAATTTCGTGACTTGATAGACATTCCATATTTCGCCAACGTGCATCTTCGTCATTCGGTGAGAAATCGTTTGAATCGAAATATACTTTGCAGAAGTATGGATCCCGATCTAAATTGCAAAAGTGTGGGTCTACATTGTGTTGAAATTGATACACTCCGTTGTTTTGAACCAAAATGTTTAGGGGGATGTTATAATTCTTCTACTCAATTAATTGGTATGTGTAACGATATTGTTTTATTTTATGATCAATGTATTAAGGAAATCACATTTTGGAATCCAGCAATTCGCACATATATTGATGTGATTCTTCCTCGTGTTAGTATTCCTCAAGGTTCTTTTTATAATCATACATATAATAATCTGGGGTTTGGGTACGATCATGTTAATGACCATTATAAAGTTGTAATGACTGTTCAGTGGTATCGTACTACTCGATCTAATGGTGCGCAGAATGATAAGGAAGTTCATGTTTATAGTTTAAAATCAAATTCATGGAGAAGAATTGGGAATTTTCCTTATCCAGTAAATTGTGGACGATTACCTGCTACTTTTGCTAATGGTGCTTTGTTTTGGATGTGTTCTGAAGAAACAGTTGAGTCAAATCATGGAAAATATATTGCTGCCTTTGAGCTTGCAACCGAAGAATATAGAGTGGTACCAGCACTACCTGCGCATGATGATACAAGTTGCAATGTTGACAATTATATTGGGTCCATGGATGGTTTTCTTTGTGTTCAGTGTTATGTTTATCATCCAGAATGTGATGACGAGTTGGCGGAAATGGGAGACATATGGTTGCTGCAAAGGGATGGAGAAGAGGATACTTGGACCAAGTTAGTTTCGTTTAATAGACCATCTACAGTTTACCAGCCATTGGCATTTTCGAAGAGTGGCAATCATTTACTTTTGGCAAGCCAAGAAATTTTTTTGTGGTACGATCTTGTCAAGGAAGAAGTACGAGAGGAATTCAGAATTAGGGGTCTGCCTCAATACTATGAGTTAGTTGATTATATTGAGAGTCTTGTTCATCTTGATGGTGGTACAAGTGCAGAAGAGAATCAACTTATTCGAGAGAAAAAGGTGGCTGAAGACGACGAAAGTGATGAAGGTAATGCTGCTTAATCTTTCTATGTGAAGTTTAAATGCAAATTTATGTTGTTTGAATTTTGTTATTACATATATATGGTAAAATACAAGGAAAACAGTTTAAAAGACAATAATTAAATTTTAAGATGGGAAGTAATTCCCATATCAAAAGTTAGGCTTTGGCTCTCTGTGAAAGAAAAACAAGAAATATAATGTCTGAAATATAATATCAGAGTCATGCCTGTTCTTGAGCAAGTGTTTCAGTTAATGCCAAAACTTCCTAAACAAATATAATATAAGAGCCATGCCTGTTATTGAGAAATTGTTTCCGCTCTTGCCAAAACCTCCAAAACCTTCCTAATAATCTTCTTGATATATTTATAATCTGTTTGCATTTCTTTTTAACTGGGGGTATTTTACAAAATCATTGCATAAAAAGTATATTTAAGGCTGAGTTGTATAGTAGTCCTTTCATCATAGATATGTGTACTTTTTCCAGCTTCTGTTACACGTGGCTTAGGTTTTTCCTTGCATCTCTTGTTGGACAATGATATTTTCCTTGATATTCATTTCCTTTCTTTCTTAAGTTTAAATTTCTATTAGGGCTTAAAGATAGACATTAACATAATTAGATTACTTCTTTACCTGTAGGAGTAAACTTTCAGATTTAATTACCTCTCCAAACTAAAAGTATATATTATACATCTATTTTGATTATATGTGCATCAATTCACAAGCTTTATCTTCCTTCATTTCATTCCCATAAACTTTTATTCCTTCTTTCATTCTAATCATGTTTTTAAGCATATTAAATATTGTTTTCAAGCCCCAAGCAAAATCTTTATCTTTTTGAGATATAGTTCAAGAATACTAAGTGATCATATGACTTTTTAAAATCTTAGTAGGCCTGTTTGGGCACCACTTATAAGTCAACTCATGACTTCTCCTCTAAAATAACTCAATCAAATCAAAGGCCAACAAAAAACCCCTTATCCCAGAACGCAAGTCCCTGAAGATTAAAACTTGGAGTAAAAAAGCTACACATCTTTTCAATTATAGGCAAGTACAATAACTCAAACAAGATTTTTTTCCCTTAGGTAAACCAACAATAATCAGATAAAGGAGTCAAATTTATCTTTAAAATATTGAACTGAAGTTGTAGATAATTGTGGGCAAATAAGTATGTATGAGTGTAAGTATATTAAAGTGAGAAAATATCGGGAAGAAAAAACTTACTACAATAATGGTGGGTTGAACTGGAACTCTTATAGTTCGGATCAGTGAGAAGATGGGCGGGGGAGGGTGTGGTTGGGGGGTTATAGTTAAAAAAATATTGTTTTTAGTTTTCTTTAAACATTGTTAAAGAAATATTGTTAAAAAAATCATATAAGACTTATTGTTAACATAAAAGCCACCAAATTCGGTTGTTTTCATTGTTTCCAATATTTATAATTTTTGGAGGGAAATTTCCCGCCTATTTTTATTAAATTTAATAAAAATAAAAGTACAATTAAAATTTAATTCCACCGACTAAAAGCGCCGACTATAAATTTCACCTATTAAAAGTGACCGAACTTAAATTTCACCGCATGCGGTGGATTTTATTCATTCGTCAACAAAAATTTTAGTTGATTTTAAATTCCACCGAAATAGGTGGAATTTAACTTCGGTGGCTTTAAGTTGGTGGAATTTAGTTTTTTTTTGTTGTAGTGTTGGTGGATTGGTAAGGATGGTAAGGGGACTGTGATACAATTAAGTTCCAAAGGCAAGCCTCGAAGAGCGCAACTAAATATTGCTGAAGCAATAGGAGTAAAAGAAGGGGGAGTTAGATAAAACACACTAACATGAAACAAATAGTAGAATCTGTCTGTCAAGTGGTAATGTGTGCGGTGAACGCTTCACTTGAGATGAATTCTCCCATTTAGTTTCCATTTGGCATGCTATACTTCAGAAAAAATGTTTATACTTTAATCAATGTTCCTCGAGTTAATATTTATACATTAAATAATGTTTCTAAAGTTCATGTTAAACGGTCCACGAACAAGGGTGTCAATTGTTTAGCTGGTTTTTGTTCTTGTTTATCAATTGTCATAACTGTTATATATCCCATGTTACACATATTAAAAAAAAGATATATATATATCTATATATCTATAATTTATAACATGTAACTCTATAATTTATAACATGTAACATACGTAATAACTTTTATTGAATCATATAGGAGTGTAAAATAATACAAATTATTACATGATAATAATATACCTATCTACATCGTGCAACATAACATGTATAGTAGCACATGCTAAGAAATAAACATAGTGTACATTATATTTGGGGTACATGAAGAATAACATGTATAGTAGTACATGCTGAGAACTAAATATAGAGTACATTATATTCCGGGTACATAAAGGATACTATAAATGATCATCCAGTGAGTCGAACTCTGCACCAACACTTTGTTGTCTGGTATAATGTATAATGTCATACAAGCAAAGATAGTACTATATTTATAAAAAATATATATGTTGATGTACAATTTAAACAATCTAAGGAAAAAATATAATTGAGAATTAATTATTTATATAATAAACAATCTTTTGACTGTTATTAAGTACTTTAGTGGCAAACATATATGTTTGTATCTCTATATATGCCTAATTTTTTTAATTACTTGAAATTTGAATGAAAGCCATAAGATCGTACAAGTAAGATGCTTTTATCAAATTTATATAAATCTATAGAAGAAATCTGTTTTTAAAAGATTAGATGACAGAATTTGAAAATATCGTGATTTATAACGAGGTGATACTAAGAGAAGGAACAACCATTGCACAATTTCCGGATAGACTTAAGAAAAAAAAATCTTTGCAACATTTCTGGACTTATCAAGATGTTTGTAAGCGTTCTTTCAAGCTGTAATGATGAGTTCTCAAAACAAGCTTTTGGTTTAAATTATCGAAGTGTCTTAATAAAATTTCCTCACAACGATAAGGTATTAGCTTATAAAACATCCAAAAAAAATAAAATGATACGTACATCTGGAGCTAGTCGAGAAAGTATCACAAAAGCCGCAATAAAGTATTTTAAATACCAATATTTTATTGACAGAACCTCTGATTATCCAAACCATAAAGTCATCACAATTTTCGACAAAGAAATAAATGAAAAGAATACATTGAATAATAACAACATATTCTTTAATGTTGGTAATATTATCATTAGCATAAACTCACCGAAATTATAGATTTTAGCATCAAAAGTCAGAACATGATAGTTAATAAGAGGAGAATTAAGCACTAGAGTGTGTGAATCAAATGTGATGATACCATAACATCCAACACTTACATAAAATTTTACTACTTACATAAACATCATACATTACTTGTCACAAACATAAGCAATGGACTTAATTAACCCTCGCTCAAATTTTTTCCAACGTTACTCTTGGAAAAAAGACATTAACATAAGCCTTATCAAAATTGCAAGGAGAGTATTCAAATTCTTTTGGAGAATGCAAATTTGAACCAAACATTTCTCATGAAAGAACAAATTTCCTCTTGGAAGATAAAGGCGTAGCTTGTAGAAGCATCATAGGACACAACATCAGAAATGAGAGGTGAACTTCTACGAAAACATATATACCGTGCCATCATTACCTACCAACAAATCCACATTTGAAGAAGGTGTTTTCTTGCAAGTATACATAGAATAGGTGGTTCTTGTATAACATGAGTTTCAAGAGTTGTTTACAAATCATAAGAATGTAAGAGTCCGGAAGGTTCTAGTGGGCTCAACTCATTATTGTTGTTTTCATAACTTCTTTGTGAGGAAGGTTCGTACTACCCAACTTTGAGGGCTAGATTTTTGTGTGTCGGATCCACACAATGATTAATTTTTAATAGGCATCTCCTTTAGACATTCTATTCTAGTATTATTAATTAGTTAATACATTCCACAATTTCCTTATCCTTTAGAATTAGTTAATTAAGTTTAGCTTCTTTGTTTCTTTTCAAATATTAGAGTACTAAGTAACATATGTGATTTACTCCTTGCTTCCACTCACTGCTGCTACTTACATCAGTACTGCAGCTAGCTCCTATACTCTGCACTCATAATTCATATATATAAATTATTTACTTTTGCGTTTTAGCTAAATAAGACCACTGATCTAGGTTGGTTGACAAAAACTCACTAATTTACATCTTCAATTTCTGAAGATTCCGATGTGAACTTCTCCTTAGATTTCACTGTAATACAAGTGGGTTGTAACTTGACCTTATCATTTCAGTTTTTTAAGATACAGATTCACATTCATTTTTCTTACAATTTCACTTAGTATAATTTAATGGAGACACCTGATTTCTCAAGCAAATTTGCAGGTAACAACAATCATAGTGTATGTTTTATCACGTACCCCGCGAGTGTTGTCTTTTCCTCGAATTCTTGATCCTGACTATGCATTTATTCCTCCTCCGTTTCTCCGCTTTACCCATGCATAACATGTTGATAACTCCGGTGAGTGGGCGGCTCCGTCCGATGGCGTTCCTGGACAATTTATGCGGGGGTGAGGTGTAGCTGCTGGTTGGGCGCCTGCAAAACAACACCGGAAGGGAGTTTGGCTCCCACGGCGCCTCCGGTGTGAGAATAAGAATAGACTTTGGAGAAGATGAAGGTATATATGTTTATGTAATTTTGAGGCTGCTGTGTATGTGTGTTTATATGTGATGGCTGCTGTGTGTTTTTGAGTGTATGATAGTGTGTGAGTGTAAGAGTAAAAATATTTTCCAACCCCTAAACCCTTCGGTCTTGGGGGTATATATAGCCCCAAGGTAGGGTTTAGGGGTAGTTACCTCTAAATCTGGGCCGTTGGATCTTGGGAGCGGAGGACGCCTGGCTTGGGCGGATTGCTTACACGTGTCCAGGGGAGGACCACCTACAGAGTGTCCTAATGGCCTCTGACACGCGTCGTGCTTTTCTGGATTGTTGGTTGTTGATAGCTGTTATAGTCACATGCCCACGTACCCCTCCTTGGCGGGTTTTAGGATGTGCATGCTTTTGCTGGGACCCCGCTCATGGCCGTCTGAGTCCGGATCCGGATCCGGGTAGGCATTAGGTCAGGGCTTCCCGTCGGATCCGGATCCGGGTAATGCGATGGGGCCGGGCCTGGCCTCTCCATTTGATTGTTCTGGGAGAGGGGGGTCTCGGACCATCGATCGAGGCTGGTGTCCTTTAGATCCAGGTTATATCCTGAACGGGTCTCTTATACCCTATCATTCGCCCCCCACTCCCTTATGCGGATTTTCTGGATGAGGGAGTAGAGTAGGATTACATGGTTGGCTTGGGAGAAAAATTTCTGCTCCTGGTTGCCCCCCAATGCGGATCTGGTATAGTAGATGCCAATCCGGATTAAGGTAGGATGGTTGATGCCTTAGAAAAATTTCTGCTCCTGGTTGCCCCCCAATCCGGATCTGGTGTAGTAGATGTCAATCCGGATTAAGGTAGGATGGTTGATGCCTTAGAAAAATTTCTGCTCCTGGTTGCCCCCCAATCCGGATCTGGTGTAGTAGATGGCAATCCGGATTAAGGTAGAATAGTTGCTGCTTCTAGAAAAATTTCTACTCCTGGTTGCCCCCCAATCCGGATCTGGTGTAGTAGATGGCAATCCGGATTAAGGTAGAATGGTTACTGCTTCTAGAAAAATTTCTGCTCCTGGTTTCCCCCCAATCCGGAACTGGTATGGTAGATGCCAATCCGGATTTAGGTAGAATAGTTGCTGCTTCTAGAAAAATTTCTGCTCCTGGTTGCCCCCCAATCCGGAACTAGTATAGTAGATGCCAATGCGGATTAAGGTAGAATAGTTGCTGCTTCTAGAAAAATTTCTGCTCCTGGTTGCCCCCCAATCCGGAACTGGTGTAGTGGATCCCAATCCGGATTAGGGTAGAATTATTTCAAACATGAAACTGTTGACAATGATCCAGACTATTGTTATTGATCCGGTTCCTGGGCTATGGAATTCGAAAGGTTTGGGAATTTAAACGGTTTTGCTCATTTTCCCCCCTTCGAATTTGAATTTTGGGCAGTTACTTTACTTGATAATTGGGCCATAATGATGACTTGATATAAATGTGCATTATGTGTATATATTAATATACATATTTGTCTCTTTTTTTTTGTAACTGCTGGGATAACCAACCCCTGGCTGCCACGTGGCAGGGGTGGTTTCTCTCCCCTTCCCCTATAAAAGCCGCAGCCTCCTTTCTTTTTCTCTTCTTATTTTCATTCTTTTCTCTGATTTCTTCTAACTTTTTCTTTCTGGTTGCTTCTGTCTCCTTCTTACTAGGCTCTTTTTGATTCTTTTTTGCCTTAGCCCCAATTCGGTCGAAGACAGATCTCCTGGATTGCTGAGAGTCTCCGGACTCTTCTTGCTCATCATCTTGTTCAAATTCCATCTGAGCCCGAGCTTGTTCATCTCTGTAGAGCCTGATTGCTTCAACAAGTTCATGGCTTGTTAAGTTAGCCATATGCTCCTCTACAACTGGAACATTTGTGTACTTGTATTGATTTAGCTCTATGACATTTCTAGCATCCCTGATCGGGGTATGCTGTGTCAGTGGTTGCTCCTGGAAGGTCTCCCTGTCTCCTCCAAGTTCTTGAACTTGAGAGGGGTCTTGATCCTGAATATGGGTATTGGCGGAGGTCCTACCAGCTGTACTTTTTCCTGCTCTTGCCATCACCACAAATGTACAAACAACTGACCAAGATTTGAGGCTATAAATGTGGATCTGAGGTTGTTTTTTTGAAGATTACAAAAAATTTCCAGAATAACAGCAAGCAAATTTTCTGGGTTTTGCTAACAACAATACTAAACAAGAACAACAGCCTCTTGAACACAAAAGAAAATATGCAAGCTAAAACAATTCTGGGTTTTAAAATTACCAAGACTATCAAACCCCAGGCTTCAAGACTATCAAGATTATCAAACTCTAAACAACCAAAACTTAACAAGAGCGGGCTCACACAAACATGGCCTAAAGTAACGAGTTCACACAAACGTGGCTAAAATAAACATTCATATTGAAGAAAGGTTTTGGTTGTTTATGTTCTTACAGTTTTGAAAGTGGACTCTCTCAAGAGTTTGCTGATGAAGATGAATCCAGGGGCACCGAGACCCAAGAATGGAGCGCCCCTCCTTCTAGCACCAAATGATAACTCCGGTGAGCGGGCGGCTCCGTCCGACGGAGTTCCTGGACAATCTGTGTGGGGGTGAGGTGTAGCTGCTGGTTGGGCGCCTGCAAAACAACACCGGAAGGGGGGTTTGGCTCCCACGGTGCCTCCGGTGTGAGAATAAGAACATGCTTTGGAGAAAATGAAGGTATATATGTTTATGTAATTTAGAGGCTGTTGTGTATGTGTGTTTATATATGATGGCTGCTGTGTGTTTTTGAGTGTATGAGAGTGTGTGAGTGTGAGAGTAAAAATATTTTCCAACCCCTAAACCCTTCGGTCTTGGGGGTATATATAGCCCCAAGGTAGGGTTTAGGGGTAGTTACCTCTAAATCTGGACCGTTGGATCTTGGGAGCGGAGGACGCCTGGCTTGGGCGGATTGCTTACACATGTCCAGGGGAGGACCACCTCCAGAGTGTCCTAACGGCCTCTGACACGCACCGTGCTTTTCTGGAGTGTTGGTTGTTGATAGCTGTCATAGTCACGTGCCCACGTACCCCTCCTTGGCGGGTTGTAGGATGTGCATGCGTTTGCTGGGACCCCGCTCATGGCCGTCTTAGTCCGGATCCGGGTAGGCATTAGGTCTGGGCTGTCCGTCAGATCCGGATCCGGGTAATGCGATGGGGCCGGGCCTGACCTCTCTATTTGATTATTCTGGGAGAGGGGGGTCTGGGACTATCGATCGAGTCTGGTGTCTTTTAGATCCAGGTTACATCCTGGCCGGGTCTCTTATACCCTATCACATGTCAATAGAAGTTTCCCATCTTCCTTTTCTCTTTTAGCCCACTCCTCTTTAATAAGCAATAGCTATCTGTCGTTGTTCTCAGGTTTACCTCGAAGTCTCTCCTTGTTAGTTTTCAAAGAGCCGATAGTTTCTTCCACTTTCATCTTCTCCAAGTCTCCGAATTGTTCCATGGTAGAGGAAATTTGAAGGAAGTTTGAGGGCACCGCTCTTAGCAGCTTCTTGACCATATATGATTCTGCGATTTCTTCACCAAGTGCACATATGTTAACCACGAGTCCACTCATTTCCAGATAGAAGTCGTCAAGGGAATCTGTATCCTTCATGATCATTGCTTCGAACCCACTCCTTAGAGTTTGTATCCTCGCCTTCTTCACGCGATCAACATCTTGACACGTGACCCTTACAGCTTCCCAAGCTTGTTTTGCAGTCTCTTTCTCTGCCAATGACAGAAGAATATCTTCGGGGATGCCATGATATATAGCCGCAAGAGCAATCTTGTATGACCTGTTATCGACCACTACATTTTTCTCCTTCGATTCTACAACACCCAAACACCATGGGCCTGCAAGTAGACTTTCATTTTCATTGCCCATGTTGTGTAATTTCCTCTTGACGATATGGGATAATTTAAGCTCACTGCACCATCCTTATTTTTTCCCGTTTCCACTGTCAACATCTTGGGCATTCACTGGGGACACCCGAGCCCTTATAACAGAATGTTGAATAAATACAAAACAATCTTACATATATTACTAAGGTTTAATTTGAAACTATGAAAAATAAGATGCACGTTCAACTCGTCTTTTATTCAATGAGAATATACAAGATAAATTGCCATGCTAGAAAATAGGAACTGCAGAAACTAATTTTTTAATACAACTCAAACTCACCCGCTGTATACTTATTGACTCCTAAAAACTCTCCATGCCTCCAAAGATCACGTCCAACTACAAGACTCGCGGTTTACAGAGTAACAGGATAACAAGCACACATTTTAATAAATCAAATAAATAAAAACAAGTTTAGAAGAAAATCCCAACAATCTCAACTTACATCAGGGAACAATCTTTCTTTATCTTGTTTAACTAATTTGTTGAATTAGGGAATAAGAACTCTTCAATGTGTGCCTCTAGATTCCGTTTAGCACCTCCATCATACTCATCTTTCGATATATCATCCTCCATCATACTCATCTTTCGATATATCATCCTATCAATATAGGATATGCTTACTAATCCTAATGATGATTATGTGATAATCCTGATGAGAAATCGAAAAGAAAAAGAGGAGAAAAGAAAATAAAGACTTACAGATTTGTAGCACGGCAGAAAAACGGAGAACAGCGAAAGCGAAGAACAAGATCCAAGGCTTCAAAATCTCGAAAATGACTTCGAAAATGCTCAGCAATGGGAGAAGAAAATGGCGACTGTTGTTTTTTTTTTATATGCGAACAGAGAATAAAAGGGGGAAGAGAGCAGCTTTTTATAGGGGCTGGGGGAGGACAACCACCCCTGCCACGTGGCAAGGTGCAATTGGGCCTAGGAGCGGTTACCAAAAAATGTATATATACATTTATATATGCATATTTAAAAGCTCAATAAATCCCATAATCATTATGGGGCGGTTTTCTAGGGAGTTACTGCCCAAAACTTCTATTATGTTTTAAGTCTTGTCTGAGTCCTCTGAATGTGGTTTACCGGTTTGTTATGGTTTATAATGTTCATGAGATTTTGTAGGAGTGTTTTGAATAAGTTTCGGCTATGTGGAGTAATAGGGTTTATTTAGGATTCATTCAGTACTTAATTCCTTATTTTTAGCTTAGATAAGTGGTATTCTCTTTCATAATATTATTTAATCTGTTTTATACTCTTTTGCAAGAATAAGATCAACTTGAATACTTTGTGTTTCTCTCGTTTTACATTGCAAACACATATCTATATATATTACTCAAACCAGGACGGTAGAAGGTGTATACTTTCTTCACAAACACACCCAGTAATGGCCCGGTTAAAGTTTAAGGTTAATATTGATGATTCTACGAGTCAAATTTGTAACCAATGACCTACTTGAGTCATTTGACGGTAATGAGTCATCTAATTGATGTTTAACCTAAATAATAAATAATATTCATGCAGACTAATATATAATATATAATTGAGTTAAAATAAAATTAAAGCTATTAAACCATAAATACACCGTGCTACACTGTGCATAGCACGGATTCTAAACTAGTAAATTTTAAAGAATGAATTATTATAAACATCTTTTAGTACTTCAAATATAGTATATACATATCTCTCTGCAGGGATGTCTTTTTTGTATAGGAGGGATAAAAAAACTTCTTATATTATGTAATTTCTTACATAAATAGATAATTACTTTATTAATCTTTTATATTAATATTTTATAAATATATAATTTTTCTATGAAATTATCTACATATGTAATTCTAATATAAATATTGGCTCTTGTAATCAATTATCCATTGATATTTGAATGATTTTAAGATACAAAATAAGTGTGATTTGCAAAAGTATTTTTAATTTCACAAATCAATGAACAAAAAGAAACAAAAAAAATATAGAAATTAAATTAAAAAATGATCCTTACTATTATCGAAAAACTTAATAAAATCACTTTGCTTATCACTTCTTCGTAAAAGTAATGTTTTCTCTCATTTTCAAGTCATTTGTTCATACTACAGGCATTCACAATATATATATGCCTCATTAACATGCGTTTTTATGATTTTTTTATTTCTTTAAAACTAATATTTTAATTTACATAAAGTGTAATGTATAATTGTGTTTTTTTAAAAATGTTTTTAAAAATTGATTTTTCAGTAATAGAAATGACCATATTTTGTGATATTTTGGGCGTTTTGGGTGATACTGTGAGCTATTACCCAACAATAAAAAACACTTTTTGCAAAAGCGGTAAACATAATTTCTTTTTGCCCTTATTACCACAAAAACACTCATTTCCATCTCTACTGTTTTCACTCTTAATCATCCCCATCTTCATCTTCATATAAATTAAACTCTAAAAAAATGTCAGATGAACTGCTTGCCCTCATTTTCATCCACCTACCGGTGTTCATTTTAATGAGGCTGCGCTGCGTTTCAAAGCAATTTCGTGACTTGATAGACAGTCCATATTTCGCCAACGTGCATCTTCGTCATTTGGTGAGAAATCGTTTGAATCGAAATATACTTTGCAGAAGTATGGATCCCGATCTAAATTGCAAAAGTGTGGGTTTACATTGTGTTGAAATTGATACACTCCGTTGTTTTGAACCAAAATGTCCAGGGGGACGTTATAATTCTTCTACTCAATTAATTGGTATGTGTAACGGTGTTATTTTATTTTATGATCAATGTATTAAGGAAATCACATTTTGGAATCCAGCAATTCGCACATATATTGATGTGATTCTTCCTCGTGTTAGTATTCCTCAAGGTTCTTTTTATAATCATACATATAATAATCTGGGGTTTGGGTACGATCGTGTTAATGACGATTATAAAGTTGTAATGACGGTTCAGTGGTATCGTAGTACTCGATCTAATGGTGCGCAGAATGATAAGGAAGTTCATGTTTATAGTTTAAAATCAAATTCATGGAGAAGAATTGGGAATTTTCCTTATTCAGTAAATTGTGGACGATTACCTGCTACTTTTGCTAATGGTGCTTTGTTTTGGATGTGTTCTGAAGAAACTGTTGACTCAAATCACGGAAAATATATTGCTGCCTTTGAGCTTGCAACCGAAGAATATAGAGTGGTACCAGCACTACCTGCCTATGATGATACAAGTTGCAATGTTGACATTTATATTGGGTCCATGGAAGGTTTTCTTTGTGTTCAGTGTTATGTTTATCATCCAGAATGTGATGACGAGTTGGCGGAAATGGGAGACATATGGTTACTGCAAAGGGATGGAGAAGAGGATACTTGGACCAAGTTAGTTTCGTTTAATAGACCATCTACAGTTTACCAGCCATTGGCATTTTCGAAGAGTGGCAATCATTTACTTTTGGCAAGCCAAGAAAAGTTTTTGTGGTACGATCTTGTCAAGGAAGAAGTACGAGAGGAATTCAGAATTAGGGGTCTGCCTCAATACTATGAGTCAGTTGCTTATATTGAGAGTCTTGTTCATCTTGATGGTGGTACAAGTGCAGAAGAGAATCAACTTATTCGAGAGAAAAAGGTGGCTGAAGACGACGAAAGTGATGAAGGTAATGCTGCTTAATCATTCTATGTGAAGTTTAAATGCAAATTTATGTTGTTTGAATTTTGTTATTACATATATATGGTAAAATACAAGGAAAACATTTTAAAAGACAATAATTAAATTTTAAGATGGGAAGTAATTCCCATATCAGAAGTAAGGCTTTGGCTCTCTGTGAAAGAAAAACAAGAAATACAATGTCTGAAATATAATATCAGAGTCATGCCTGTTCTTGAGCAAGTGTTTCAGCTAATGCCAAAACTTCCTAAACAAATATAATATAAGAGCCATGCCTGTTCTTGAGAAATTGTTTCCCCTCTTGCCAAAACCTCCAAAACCTTCCTAATAATCTTCTTGACATATTTATAATCTGTTTTGCGTTTCTTTTAACTGGGGGTATTTTACAAAATCTTTGCATAAAAAGTATATTTAAGGCTGAGCTGTATAGTAGTCCTTTCGTCATAGATATGTGTACTATTTCCGGCGTCTGTTACACGTGGCTTAGGTTTTTCCTTGCATCTCCTTGTTGGACAATGATATTTTCCTTGATATTCATTTCCTTTCTTTCTTAAGTTAAATTTCTATAAGGGCTTAAAGATAGACATTAACATAATTAGATTACTTCTTTCCCTGTAGGAGTAAACTTTCAGATTTATTACCTCTCCAAGCTAAAAGTATATATATTATACATCTATTTGATTATATGTGCATCAATTCACAAGCTTTATCTTCCTTCATTTCATTCCCATAAACTTTTATTCCTTCCTTCCTTCTAATCATGTTTTAAGCTATTAAATATTGTTTTCAAGCCCCAAGCAAAATCTTTATCTTTTGAGATATAGTTCAAGAATACTAAGTGATCATATGACTTTTTAAAATCTTATTAGGCCTGTTTGGGCACCACTTATAAGTCAACTCATGACTTATAAGCGGTAACAGTTTATTGACCAGTGTTTGTCGACCCAAATTATAAGTTGAATTTTTAAATTTATAATTTATAAGCTCATAAATTGAATTTTACTAGCGATGTACTTTTTCTTAACTTATTTTGATTTTTCACTTTTTATTAACTTTATTTTTTAAATATATGTTTTAAATGTTATTCTAATTTAAAATTCATGAATGAAAATAATTATATTTCAAAATTATCTATTTGGGTTCATTTAATTAAAAAATCTGACTCATAAGTAAAATTATTAAAACATTCATTTTAAATCATAAGTTAAAATTATTGAAAATTCACTAACTCAATCTTATTACAAAAAATTTGTAATGCAAAATTTATATATGTAACCCTTGATTTTGTCAATTGACTAGTATTAATTTAGAAATTTTCATGTTTTTGCCAAAGGTCTACGGCTGCTAAGTAGCATGGCTATGGAGATCCTTGAAGATGCAGTTTGAGTGGGCTTGCTCCTGAAGGTTTTCTTACAATTGTCAACTCTTGTGCTAAAGCCTGTTTGTACTATGGATAATGAGATGACTATGAGAGTTTGATGATTTTAATCATGTATTGTTTTGTATCAAATATCTGTATCTTTGCAGTCCAGAATGTTTTGGTTTATGCCTTAGTCTAGATCATGTGCATGCCTCTGGAATAGTATAGATCATGCGGAGGCTAAGTATATTTCTGTTTTGCAGAAACCTTAGTAATTTAATACCCCCTCTGATCATGGTGAGAATATATTCATGCTGTAATAAAATTAAATTTGAATGTCTTAGCATTATTATGACAAATTTTATAGCATCGCAATTGTCTAAAATTTGATGATTTATATTTCATGCTATATTTCATTACAAATTAATATATCTAATTAAGAAGAATTAATTTCTATATAGAATTAGTAAATTGTAGATTTCTTAGACCAAATTTCCAGCATTAATAGATCCACATTTCATCTCTGAATTAGATTAACGAAAAAATTGTGTCAATAGTAAATTAAGACGTATATGGGTATATTGCTAGAGATGAGTTTGCATATTAAAACGTATATGGATGTATTGCTAGAGATCAGTTTGCATATTGCACTACAAGAAAAATTACTAAAATCCACCACCAAATATCGCTGGAATTTAGCTATAATCGACCATATTCTGTGGAATTTAGTATAAAATCGACCGAAGCATGTTGGTGGCTTTTAAGAGGGTGGATTTTAAGTTTTACGGTAGAATTTATATAAAATCGACCGAATCATTGGTCGCTTTTATAAAATTTAAAATTTGAAGTTCAAAATTTTGTGAAAATTTGAATCTCCCACCCGAGAATAAATTACACCAAAATCGGTCGATTTTAGCATAAAAATGTTTGAGAAAAACAATAAAGAACCACCCCACCCATCAACCGTGCAACCACCACCTACCACCGGGAAAAAATTCCGGTGACTCCATCTCTCACCATTTCGCTCTCCGTTTTGCTTCTCCTTTCTCGATCTATCTCTTCGTCCCCTTCTTTCTAGCTCACTCTCACTCAATCACCATCTCTCCTGATTCTCTTTCATAATCTCTCCTCAGTCTCCCAATTCATCTCTCATATAAGTGAGCCAAATAAAATCTGCCAGCACCCTACAACAACCTCAACTCAAACCAACAAATAAAATCCCTCCACTTCTCCTCTAAAACAACTCAATCAAATTAAAGGCCAACAAAAAACCCCTTCTCCCAGAGCGCAAGTCCCTGAAGATTAAAACTTGGTGTAAAAAAGCTACACATCTTTTCAATTATAGGCAAGTACAATAACTCAAACAAGATTTTTTTTCCCTTAGGTAACCCAACAATAATCAGATAAAGGAGTCAAATTTATCTTTAAAATGTTGAACTGAAGTTGTAGATAATTGTGGGCAAATAAGTATGTATGAGTGTAAGTATAGTAAAGTGAGAAAATATGGGAAGAAAAAACTTACTACAATAATGGTGGGTTGAACTGGAACTCTTATAGTTCGGATCAGTGAAAAGATGGGCGGGGGAGGGTGTGGTTGGGGGGTTATAGTTAAAAAAATATTGTTTTTAGTTTTCTTTAAACATTGTTAAAGAAATATTGTTAAAAAAATCATATAAGACTTATTGTTAGCATAAAAGCCACCAAATTCGGTTGTTTTCATTGTTTCTAATATTTATAATTTTTGGAGGTAAATTTCCCGCCTATTTTTATTAAATTTAATAAAAATAAAAGTACAATTAAAATTTAATTCCACCGACTAAAAGCGCCGACTATAAATTTCACCTATTAAAAGTGACCGAACTTAAATTTCACCGCATGCGGTGGATTTTATTCATTCGTCAACGAAAATTTTAGTTGATTTTAAATTCCACCGAAATCGGTGGAATTTAACTTCAGTGGCTTTAAGTTGGTGGAATTTAGTTTTTTTTTGTTGTAGTGTTGGTGGATTGGTAAGGATGGTAAGGGGACTGTGATACAATTAAGTTCCAAAGGCAAGCCTCGAAGAGCGCAACTAAATATTGCTCAAGCAATAGGAGTAAAAGAATGGGAGTTAGATAAAACACACTAACATGAAACAGATAGTAGAATCTGTCTGTCAAGTGGTAATGTGTGCGGTGAACGCTTCACTTGAGATGAATTCTCCCATTTAGTTTCCATTTGGCATGCTATACTTCAGAAAAAATGTTTATACTTTAATCAATGTTCCTCGAGTTATTATTTATACATTAAATAATATTTCTAAAGTTCATGTTAAATGGTCCACGAACAAGGGTGTCAATTGTTTAGCTGGTTTTTGTTCTTGTTTATCAATTGTCATAACTGTTATATCCCATGTTACACATATTAAAAAAAAGACGTATATATCTATATATCTATAATTTATAACATGTAACTCTATAATTTATAACATGTAACATACGTAATAACTTTTATTGTATCATATATGAGTGCAAAATAATAAAAATTATTACATGATAATAATATACCTATCTACATCGTGCAACATAACATGTATAGTAGCACATGCTAAGAAATAAACCTAGAGTACATTATATTTGGGGTACATGAAGAATAACATATATAGTACATGCTGAGAACTAAATATAGAGTACATTATATTCCGGGTACATAAAGAATACTATAAATGATCATCGTGCACCAACACTTTGTTTTCTGGTATAATGTATAATGTCATACAAGCAAAGAGAGTACTATATTTATAAAAAATATATATGTTGATGTACAATTTAAACAATCTAAGGAAAAAATATAACTGAGAATTAATTATTTATATAATAAACAATCTTTTGACTGTTATTAAGTACTTTAGTACCAAAAATTATGTTTGTATCTCTATATATGCCTAATTTTTTTAATTACTTGAAATTTGAATGAAAGCCATAAGATCGTACAAGTAAGATGCTTTTATCAAATTTATATAAATCTATGGAAGAAATCTATTTTTAAAAGATTAGATGACAGAATTTGAAAATATCGTGATTTATAATGAGGTGATACTAAGAGAAAGGAACAACCATTGCATAATTTCCGGATAGACTTAAGAAAAAAAATCTTTGCAACATTTCTGGACTTATTAAGATGTTTGTAAGCCTTCTTTCAAGCTGTAATGATGAGTTCTCAAAACAAGATTTTGGTTTAAATTATCGAAGTGTCTCAATAAAATTTCCTCACAACGATAAGGAGAATTAAGCACTAGAGTGTGTGAATCAAATGTGATGATACCATAACATCCAACACTTACATAAAATTTTACTACTTACATAAACATCAAAGTTACATTACTTGTCACAAACATAAACAATGGGCTTAATTAACCCTCACTCAAATTTTTTCCAACGTTACTCTTGGAAAAAAGACATTAACATAAGCCTTATCAAAATTGCAAGGAGAGTATTCAAATTCTTTTGGAGAATGCAAATTTGAACCAAACATTTCTCATGAAAGAACAAATTTCCTCTTGGAAGATAAAGGCAGCTTGTAGAAGCATCATAGGACACAACATCAGAAATGAGAGGTGAATTCTACGAAAACATATATACCGTGCCATCATTACCTACCAACAAATCCATATTTGAAGAAGGTGTTTTCTTGCAAGTATACATAGAATAGGTGGTTCTTGTATAACATGAGTTTCAAGAGTTGTTTATAAATCATAAGAATGTAAGAGTCCGGAAGGTTCTAGTGGGCTCAACTCAATATTGTTGTCTTCATAACTTCTTTGTGAGGAAGGTTCGTACTACCCAACTTTGAGGGCTAGATTTTTGTGTGTCGGATCCACACAATGATTAATTTTTAATAGGCATCTCCTTTAGACATTCTATTCTAGTATTATTAATTAGTTAATACATTCCAAAATTTCTTTATCCTTTAGAATTAGTTAATTAAGTTCAGCTTCTTTATTTCTTTTCAAATATTAGAGTACTAAGTAACATATGTGATTTACTCCTTGCTTCCACTCACTGCAGCTACTTACATCAGTACTGCAGCTAGCTCCAATACACTGCACTCATAATTCTATATATAAATTATTTACTTTTGCATTTCAGCTAAATAAGACCACTGATCTAGGTTGGTTGACAAAAACTCACTAATTTACATCTTCAATTTCTGAAGATTCCGATGTGAACTTCTCCTTAGATTTCACTGTAATACAAGTGGGTTGTAACTTGACCTTGTCATTTCAGTTTTTTAAGATACAGATTCACATTCATTTTTCTTACAATTTCACTTAGTATAATTTAATGGAGACACCTGATTTCTCAAGCAAATTTGCAGGTAACAACAATCATAGTGTATGTTTTATCACGTACCCCGCGAGTGTTGTCTTTTCCTCGAATTCTTGATCCTGACTATGCATCTATTCCTCCTCTGTTTCTCCGCTTTACCCACTCATAACATGTTGATAACTCCGGTGAGCGGGCGGCTCCGTCCGACGGCGTTCCTGGACAATCTGTGCGGGGGTGAGGTATAGCTGCTGGTTGGGCGCCTGCAAAACAACACCGGAAGGGGGTTTGGCTCCCACGGCGCCTCTGGTGTAAGAATTAGAACAGGCTTTGGAGAAGATGAAGGTATATATGTTTATGTAATTTAGAGGCTGCTGTGTATGTGTGTTTATATGTGATGGCTGCTGTGTGTTTTTGAGTGTATGATAGTGTGTGAGTGTGAGAGTAAAAATATTTTCCAACCCCTAAACCCTTCGGTCTTGGGGGTATATATAGCCCCAAGGTAGGGTTTAGGGGTAGTTACCTCTAAATCTGGGCCGTTGGATCTTGGGAGCGGAGGACGCCTGGCTTGGCGATTGCTTACACGTGTCCAGGGGAGGACCACCTCCAGAGTGTCCTAACGGCTCTGACACGCGCCGTGCTTTTCTGGAGTGTTGGTTGTTGATAGCTGTTATAGTCACGTGCCCACGTACCCCTCCTTGGCGGGTTGTAGGATGTGCATGCTTTTCTGGGACCCCGCTCATGGCCGTCTGAGTCCGGATCCGGATCCGGGTAGGCATTAGGTCCGGGCTCCCCGTCGGATCCGGATCCGGGTAATGCGATGGGGCCGGGCCTGGCCTCTCCATTTGATTGTTCTGGGAGAGGGGGGTCTTGGACCATCGATCGAGCCTGGTGTCCTTTAGATCCAGGTTACATCCTGGCCGGGTCTCTTATACCCTATATTTTCCCCCCACTCCCTTATGCGGATTTTCCGGATGGGGAGTAGAGTAGATTACATGGTTGGCTTGGGAGAAAAATTTCTGCTCCTGGTTGCCCCCCAATCCGGATCTGGTGTAGTAGATGCCAATTCGGATTAAGGTAGGATGGTTGATGCCTTAGAAAAATTTCTGCTCCTGGTTGCCCCCCAATCTGGATCTGGTGTAGTAGATGCCAATCCGGATTAAGGTAGGATGGCTGATGCCTTAGAAAAATTTCTTCTCCTGGTTGCCCCCCAATCCGGATCTGGTGTAGTAGATGGCAATCCAATTAAGGTAGAATAGTTGCTGCTTCTAGAACAATTTCTGCTCCTGTTGCCCTCCAATCCGGATCTGGTGTAGTAGATGGCAATCCGGATTAAGGTAGAATATTTGCTACTTCTAGAAAACTTTCTGCTCCTGGTTGCCCCCAATCTGGAACTGGTTTAGTAGATGCCTATCCGGATTAAGGTAGAATAGTTGCTGCTTCTAGAAAAATTTCTGCTCCTGGTTGCCCCCCAATCCGGAACTGGTATAGTAGATGCCAATCCAGATTAAGGTAGAATAGTTGCTGCTTCTAGAAAAATTTCTGCTCCTGGTACCCCCCAATCCGGAACTGGTGTAGTGGATACCAATCCGGATTGGGTAGAATTGTTTCAAACATGAAACTATTGACAATGATTCGGACTATTGTTATTGATCCGGTTCCTAGGCTGTGGAATTCGAAAGGTTTGGGAATTTAAACGGTTTTGCTCATTTTCCCCCCTTCGAATTTGAATTTTGGGCAGTTACTTTGCTTGATAATCGGGCCATAATGATGACTTGATATAAATGTGCTTTATGTGTATATATTAATATACAAATTAGTCTCTTTTTTTTATAACTGCTGGGATAACCAACCCCTGGCTGCCACGTGGTAGGGGTGGTTTCTCTCCCCCTTCCCCTATAAAAGCCGCAACCTCCTTTCTTTTTCTCTTCTTATTTTCATTCTTTTCTCTGATTTCTTCTAACTTTTTCTTTCTGGTTGCTTCTGTCTCCTTCTTACTAGGCTCTTTTTGATTCTTTTTTGCCTTAGCCCCAATTCGGTCGAAGACAGATCTCCTGGATTGCTGAGAGTCTCCGGACTCTTTTGCTCATCATCTTGTTCAAATTCCATCTGAGCCCGCTTGTTCATCTCTGTAGAGCCTGATTGCTTCAGCAAGTTCATGGCTTGTTAAGTTATCCATATGCTCCTCTACAACTGGAACATTTGTGTACTTGTATTGATTTAGCTCTATGACATTTCTAGCATCCCTGATCGGGGTATGCTGTGTCAGTGGTTGCTCCTGGAAGGTCTCCCTGTCTCCTCCAAGTTCTTGAACTTGAGAGGGGTCTTGATCCTGAATATGGGTACTGGCGAGGTCCTACCAGCTGTACTTTTTCCTGCTCTTGCCATCACCACAAATGTACAAACAACTGACCAAGATTTGAGGCTATAAATGTGGATCTGAGGTTGTTTTTTTGAAGATTACAAAAAATTTCCAGAATAATAGCAAGCAAATTTTCTGGGTTTTGCTAACAACAATACTAAAAGAACAACAGCCTCTTGAACACAAAAGAAAATATGCAAGCTAAAACAATTCTGGGTTTTAAAATTACCAGACTATCAAACCCCAGGCTTCAAGACTATCAAGATTATCAAACTCTAAACAACCAAAACTTAACAAGAGCGGGCTCACACAAACGTGGCCTAAAGTAACGAGTTCACACAAATGGCTAAAATAAACATTCATATTGAAGAAAGGTTTTGGTTGTTTATGTTCTTACAGTTTTGAAAGTGGACTCTCTCAAGAGTTTGCTGATGAAGATGAATCCAGGGGCACCGAGACCCAAGAATGGAGCGCCCCCCTTCTAGCACCAAATGATAACTCCGGTGAGCGGGCGGCTCCGTCCGACGGCGTTCCTGGACAATCTGTGTGGGGGGAGGTGTAGCTGCTGGTTGGGCGTCTGCAAAACAACACCGGAAGGGGGGTTTAGCTCCCACGGCGCCTCCGGTGTGAGAATAAGAACAGGCTTTGGAGAAGATGAAGGTATATATGTTTATGTAATTTAGAGGCTGCTGTGTATGTGTGTTTATATATGATGGCTGCTGTGTGTTTTTGAGTGTATGAGAGTGTGTGAGTGTGAGAGTCAAAATATTTTCCAACCCCTAAACCCTTCGGTCTTGGGGGTATATATAGCCCCAAGGTAGGTTTAGGGGTAGATACCTCTAAATCTGGGCCGTTGGATCTTGGGAGCGAAGGACGCCTGACTTGGGCGGATTGTTTACACGTGTCCAGGGGAGGACCACCTCCAGAGTGTCCTAACGGCCTCTGACACGCGCCGTGCTTTTCTGGTGTTGGTTGTTGATAGCTGTCATAGTCACGTGCCCACGTACCCCTCCTTGGCGGGTTTAGGATGTGCATGCGTTTGCTGGGACCCCGCTCATGGCCGTCTGAGTCCGGATCCGGATCCGGGTAGGCATTAGGTCCGGGCTCCCGTCGGATCCGGATCCGGGTAATGCGATGGGGCCGGGCCTGGCCTCTCCATTTGATTGTTCTGGGAGAGGGGGGTCTCGGACCATCGATCGAGCCTGGTGTCCTTTAGATCCAGGTTACATCCTGGCCGGGTCTCTTATACCCTATCACATGTCAATAGAAGTTTCCCATCTTCCTTTTCTCTTTTAGCCCACTCCTCTTCAATAAGCAATAGCTATCCGTCGTTGTTCTCAGTTTTACCTCGAAGTCTCTCCTCGTTAGTTTTCAAAGAGCCGATAGTTTCTTCCACTTTCATCTTCTCCAAGTCTCCGAATTGTTCCATGGTAGAAGAAATTTGAAGGAAGTTTGAGGGCACCGCTCTTAGCAGCTTCTTGACCATATGATTTACGATTTCTTCACCAAGTGCACATATGTTAACCACGAGTCCTCTCATTTCCAGATAGAAGTCGTCAAGGGAATCTGTATCCTTCATGATCATTGCTTCGAACCCACTCCTTAGAGTTTGTATCCTCGCCTTCTTCACGCGATCAACATCCTGACACGTGACCCTTACAGCTTCCCAAGCTTCCTTTGCAGTCTCTTTCTCTGCCAATGACAGAAGAATATCTTCGGGGATGCCATGATATATAGCAGCAAGAGCAATCTTGTATGACCTGTTATCGACCGCCACATTTTTCCTTCGATTCTACAACACCCAAACACCATGGGCCTGCAAGTAGACTTTCATTTTCATTGCCCATGTTGTGTAATTTCCTCTTGACGACATGGGATAATTTAAGCTCACTGCACCATCCTTATTTTTTCCCGTTTCCACTGTCAACATCTTGGGCATTCACTGGGGACACCCGAGCCCTTATAACAGAATGTTGAATAAATACAAAATAATCTTACATATATTACTAAGTGTTTAATTTGAAACTATGAAAAATAAGATGCACGTTCAACTCGTCTTTTATTCAATGAGAATATACAAGATAAATTGCCATGCTAGAAAATAGGAACTACAGAAACTAATTTTTTAATACAACTCAAACTCACCCGCTGTATACTTATTGACTCCTAAAAACTCTCCATGCCTCCAAAGATCACGTCCAACTACAAGACTCGCGGTTTACAGAGTAACAGGATAACAAGCACACATTTTAATAAATCAAATAAATAAAAACAAGTTTAGAAGAAAATCCCAACAATCTCAACTTACATCAAGGAACAATTTTTTTTATCTTGTTTAACTAATTTCTTGAATTAGGGAATAAGAACTCTTCAATGTGTGCCTCTAGATTCCGTTTAGCACCTCCATCATACTCATCTTTCGATATCATCCTCCATCATACTCATCTTTCGATATATCCCTATCAATATAAGATATGCCTACTAATCCTGATGATGATCATGTGATAATTACAAGCACTATTGATAGTGCGTTCATAGGACTTTAGATTGCTAATGAGGAAAAATCACTATTGTTTGATATTATAATAAATTAATATAGATAAATTTTCTTGATTCTTATAAATCTACTATTATCTATGGAAAAAGTTCCACAACCACGGTTGGCTCCACCTGGCTGTGGAACCAACAAATCTGGGCGTTCAAACTGCAGCAATAATTATTGCGGAAGCCACATCATCTTCCACAATGATTCATTGCGGAAGCCACGTCACCATCCGTTATGATTCATTGCGGAAGCCACGTCACCTTCCGCTATGAATCATTGCGGAAGCAAGTCACCTTCAAATTAAATTTTTTACTAGATATACCTAGTATTATGTTCTAATTATGTTATAAATATTAAATATTTTAATTAAAATAAAAATTATTATTTTATAAATTTTATAAAATTATGTAACTTGAAATATAAAATTATAATATAAATATTATACACTATTTTAGATTATTTCAAGAAATGCGTACCCCGGATGATTTTTGGTTCATACATATTATGGTTTTTGATTCATAAACTGAACTCATAAGTTTATGATGAGTTTATATATCAAAAACCGTCTCGGTTATACGTTTTTCCAAATTATCTAATAGTAGTATTACTGAAACGAGTATTATTTAATAAAAAATATTAATTTACTATTAAGAAAAAATGTTACGACAATTTCATAAAATATTTTTATAAGGATATAGATGTGAACATAATAAGTGTACTTCCGAAATAACTTATCTAATATATATTTGATAAATATTTATGTGTTTCAAATTTTAATGTACAAAATACTATATTTCAAAGAAAAGA